>NC_054740.1:6682579-6860079 GCF_018143015.1 Lytechinus variegatus | reverse complement strand
ACATAAGAGTAATCAAGTATCACTGAACATCCTGTGCGAGTTTCAGGTCACATGATCAATGTCACAGGTCATGTAAGGTCAATGAACTTTGGCCATGTTGGGGTTTTTTGTTGAATAACCATCATATCTCTGTAAGTTTATTGGTCTAGTTCATAAAAAGTGGACATAAGAGTAACCATGTATCACTGAACATCTTGTGCGAGTTAGAGTAGTTCAATATAGCAGCACTGCTGCTATATTGAACCGCGTGGTGCAGGTGAGACGGCCAGAGGCATTCCACTTGTTTATAATATGTAACGTCTTCATGGCTAACTAAGCAAGTCCATAACAGTACCTTTTCCATCAGTTCATTTCTGCTCGCGCTTCACGTTCGTAATAATTATTCACTTGCAAACACATCTTTTTTCAGGATAACAAACATTGCCCAGAATGTTCAAAACTTTAGGAAAAAGTACATAAGATTCCCCCCCCAAAAAAAAAAATAGCTCGCATTATATAAATAAGGATTATGGTATTATATGTTTATTTATAAGAATAAAGCTAAGAAGTGACTAATAGTACTACCCCTTTTCCAGAAGAAGAAGAAGAAACCAAAAATCCCGGCAAATATACTCGAGTGGCCGATTGGAGAAAATATGGCTGAAAAAAAAAATCCGGCCCCCCCCCCCCTATTGGCGAAGGCTGGATCCGCCCCTGGATATAAATCTCTATGATTAGCCACGATTCAATTTCGGGGGCCATTTTATTATTGATTTTGCGCAGTACTCGGCCTCTCAAAACTATTGCGTCTATATAATCCGGCTGGATCCGAGCCGGGGGGGGGGTGCATGGACCTCCGAAAATTTTCACTAACAAGAAAATAAAGAGAGAAAAGGAAAGGAAAATGGGAGAAATAAGATATCATATTTTTGATATCAGATTTTGCCCACTCGCATCGTTTTAAATTGGCATGTCTGAACCCCTAAACTTTTGGGATTTATTACACTATAGAGTATCTGTGTTGTTTTAACATTATCTGTTCTCTGTTTTGCATATCACCCATATTATACGAAATATTAGGCAAAATGTTGATTTGTCCTTTAATCTCCGGGTGCCCTTAATTCCAGCTGTCCTCTGCAGGATCGTGTTCAGTAACCCCTTCCTGAAATGCGATGAGATGGATTCAGTTCAAGTTTATTTGACTAAGGCATTTAATAACAAATAAAAGGGAATACATTTGAGCAACGTACCGTTCGCAGTAGATTAGCCATGGGTGGTGAGCACGGAGGCATTCTTCAATCTATGTAAACAATGAAGAAATTAAATTATTTCTTTGTCTCTCAAACCGTACCCTTGTTCAAAATTTAATTGATGTTCATATTTTGTTTCAACGCTTTATCGAATACCAGTCATTAATTCCCAGATTTCTTCAATTATTTTTTTAACGATGATTTGCTCATTTATCAATCTGCCGCAAAAAGATTTAAAATTACTTTCGTAAATTCATAAAAATGATCTTAAAAGTAGCCTTCATAGACTATTTTGATGGTGACGTACGCCGAGCGAGTACACATCATCGATGACACTCGGAGACCAGTGACGTCTTACTGACGTCATACCGAAGCTTTCACCTCCTGTCATGAATGTAAGAAAGTTCAAACCATCCAGGGTATGGGGATAGATGCTGCTTTCGAGGTCAAATAAAATACCTCCTCCAATCCTATGTTACATTTTCCTTGATTTTAAAAAAAATTATGGGTGGTGAGAGTAAAGCCAAATAAAAAAAAATTATCTTACAGCAAACTTAAGTAATGCACAAGGCAATTTTTTTAGCAAACGAGACATTTGCGAGCGAAGTTCATTTAGTAAAAATGAATTATGTTATATTTTGATCAATACCATATCATTACAGGATAAAATATTAATAATATCAGACCTACCATGTGTGAAATGGTGTCTACACAAAGAGTATATTACTTACATAATAGCCATCTTTTATAGGAAGACAAGTTTACATCAAATGTCATTTATTGAAACAAAAGATGTTTTTGCGGCGTTATAAAGACTATTATGCATGCACTAATATTTCTGTTTCATCATTTTATCCAATGCTGATGAAAATAGTTGTTGCTGGGGTGTTTGTTGAAATCAATTTGAATTTGGTGTGCACTTATTCAAATCCTGCGTGTATCAAAACAAAGTGTAGAAAGAGACTTCTATGGGCAACAGAAAAACCCATTTAATTAGGAAATGGGTACCCGATCATTTTAGTTTATTGTGTCGATGATGATACATACAAAAATAAATCAATCACTTATCCTCACTCGGACCGCTTCACCTGTCTGTGCGTGATATCATCAACACTGATCTCAATTTCCAAATCACTCATGTCTATGCAGCCCAAAATGACAATATTTACTTTCGCTACTATGGGAGCAGAAAATAAGAATATTAGACGATAACACAATAATGTGAATAGATAATGTCCTCACTACACACCTCCCATTTTATGGCTGTATAAAACTTAGAATGCTTGTGTGATAATGTGACATTGCATCATAATTTTACGTATATCATAGCGATATAAACAAGTGAAATTTTCACAATCATAATGATCTTCCCCTGTTTTATTGAAATCATCTTTTCTTTTCAAACCTTTGCATAAGTAAATTCTAATCAGGATGTATAATTTCCTTTATCAGAGTATTCTTCCATGTGTAACAAAGTGGAGTTTCAGAAACCAATAATCGAGAGAGCGAGCAATTAAAAACACACACACACACAATCGACATTATTAATGGATATTATAAATCATTAGGGTACAGACATGACAGAGAGACCGGATATGCAAATATTGTTGTATGTATAGGCCTATATTTCGATGTATTTATTATTTTGGTTGTTGTAAATGTCAGAAAATATGTAACAGTGAAGGTTAGACAGATTGAATCCTCTCACGAATATAATAATTGGATGGGATGGTGTTAAATCCAAATCCAGTTCTGCTATTTTAATTCCACCCGTTTAAAGAGAGTGGATTCCCAATGTCATAAACGAGATGCTTTATCATAAGCCTCGCGATTGACCGATCGTTTGCGTGTTTTATCCAATCCTTGGGGCTCATCAAGTTTATCCGCGCACGATTTAGCGTGTTTTGGCTGGCTGCGAATATTGAATTTAATGTATTTCCAGTCAGCTAGGGCAGCTACATATCGTTTTCTTTCTCTCTCTCTCTCTCTCGCTTAGCCTGTGGGGCATTATTTATTCATTTTTGAATACCTACTAATGAGGATCGCTTTCTAATTGCTTTGATTATGTACAGGAGCCTTGCCGATGTAGAAATTGGATTGTTTGCCGATATAGCCCCCCTGAGGTTGCAGACGACGATATCTTGTAAATGTGGATCGCCGACTTCAAAAGCTGGACATCCTATATAGCAGGCAACCATTTCACATCAAACATTCATTGGACGCATCGGAGGCTGTCTAGAGCTTTTCGGATCCAACTGTTGCATTTTAGAAGTATTATTACTGTATTTCAAATAGTACTATTAGTGTTATCATAACTATTTGCGTCTATCTTTGGAAATCTATATTGCAAGGATATACCTGGTAGCTATAATTCAACGAGATTGTTGAATCAAATTTTGATTTGAGGTAAGCATGATAAGGGTTTACTGGCTACTTAAAATTACACCTTATTTTTGCAGTTATCAGCGTGTTTTAGTACAAGATATTTGTCGTGTTGATTTGGGTTTTTCATGTGTCTGAAAAGTAAAGCCGACTGAATAGAAACCTCTTCGAACTATCCATAGGCCTACTCCGTCTCTTTAACGTTCGATGTACACGTTTTCCATTACACATTCCTTTTCACCTGGTATCCTTTCTCATATTCACCCCATCAGTCATTCCGTTTTTTCCCTAGTCTCCTTCATCATATTCCTCCCATCAGACACACCCTTAACTCCTTCCTCATTATTCACCCCATCAGACACCCCTTCCTCCTCGCCTTCTTCGTCATATTCACTCTATCAGACATCCCCTTCCTCCTAAATCTCCATCCTCATATACATCCTATCAAACACCCCTTCCTCCTATAGTCTCCTTGCTCATATTCACCCCATCAGACATCCCCTTCCTCCTTGTCTTCTTTGTCATATTCACCCCATCAGACATCCCTTCCTCATATTCACCCCATCAGACACCCCTTCCTCCTTGTCTTCTTTGTCATATTCACCCCATCAGACACCCCCTTCCTCCTTGTCTTCTTTGTCATATTCACCCCATCAGACATCCCCTTCCTCCTATAGTCTCCTTCCTCATATTCACCCCATCAGACACCCCCTTCCTCCTTGTCTTCTTTGTCATATTCACCCCATCAGACATCCCCTTCCTCCTATAGTCTCCTTCCTCATATTCACCCCATCAGACACCCCCTTCCTCCTTGTCTTCTTTGTCATATTCACCCCATCAGACATCCCCTTCCTCCTATAGTCTCCTTCCTCATATTCACCCCATCAGACATCCCCTTCCTCCTTGTCTTCTTTGTCATATTCACCCCATCAGACATCCCCTTCGTCCTATAGTCTCCTTCCTCATATTTACCCCATCAGACACCCCCTTCCTCTTCGCCTTCTTTGTCATATTCACCCTATCAGACATCCCCTTCTTCCTCGTCCTCTTCCTCATATTCTCCCCATCAGACATCCCCTACCTCATATTCACCCCATCAGACACCCCCTTCCTCATTGTCTCCTTCATCATATTCACCCCCATCAGCAGCATGACTTCTCCACCCCGCTCATATGACTCGTGATTGTTTTTACAATTTTTTTTGACCTGTCATAAAACGGTTTATTTCCAATTTGTCTAATGCCAATTCGTACAATTGCCAACTCGCCATTTGGTCTACCATCAGTTCGTCCACTATCCAAATGGTCTAATTGCCAGTTCATCCACTTAACATTTCGTCTAATAACCATTTGGCTCAGTAGTCATTTAGTCCATATAACATTTTGGTCTAATTGGATTAAGTGTTAATTGTGCAAAATGAATGAAATGAAATGGATATTAGACCAACTACCAACTAGTTATTAGACGAAAATTAATTGTCATAGACGAAATTGTGATTAGACGAAGTGATGGTTGGACCAAATGGTTTTTGGTATAAGACTAAATGAAAGTAGACCATGTGGTGAGTGGACGAGTTGGCAGTATACGAATTGGTAATTTATCCCTAAAACGGATCCTTTTCAGGTGAAAGGGGCACAGACCTCGTTCGTGAGGGGCACTTTTCCTGGGTAAAAAGGGGCACTGATTCGAGAAAGGGCACGTACAAGAAAGCAAGGGAGAACTTGCTCAGACATAATTACAGTAAAACGGGTCTTCTCAGGTGAAAGAGGCACATGATATGTTCGTGATGGACACTTTTCTTGGATAAAAGGGGCACTGATTCGAGAAAGAGCACATAAAAGATGACAAAAGGGCACTTGCTAACGGCATAAAGCGGATCTTTCTCAGGTGAAAGGGGCACAGGACATGCTCGTGAGGGGCACTTTTCATGGGTAAAAAGAAGTGCTAATTCGAAAGAAAAGGCACTTACAAGGCAAGTGCCAGACATAAAACGGCCGGGTTCTTCTAAGGTGAGAGGGCACATAACACGTCTGCGAGGGAGCATTTTTTGAGAAAAAAATGGCACTTATACGAGATGGGGCACTTCAAAACAATTGAAAAAGGCATTTTTATTGCGTTAAAAGAGGCAATTTTCAGTGCTTCAAAAAGGCATTCACCGCCCCTGCCCATCACACGCCCATTTCTCCTCATATTCACCCTATGCAGACATCGCTTCCACTTTGTCTCTTTCAACATTTTCACCTCCATCAGACCCCCCCTTCCTCCTTGTTTTCCTTCATCATATTCACCCCATCAGACATCTCCTTCCTCCTTGTATCCTCCCTCATATTCACCCCATCAGACATCTCCTTCCTCCTTGTATCCTCCTCATATTCACCCCCACCAGATCGACATCCTCTTCTTCCTATTCTAATCTTCTCTCTGACACACCCCTTTACATACCCCATGCATTTCCGTTGGTGTAATCCATTACTCTTTGTGAAGCAGAAACAATTCCAGCTGATGGTATAAAGATGGAGAGTTTCCATGGTAACATATCCTATCTGTATCAGCGGATTGGTTGTCATCCATAAATCATTTATGTTCCTTTCTATTTCATTAAATCACTGTACATCGTTCGAGTTTGTCCTGGTGTGTATTCTAAATTAGCAAATATGTATATATGCCTCGAACCTACATGCAGTGCACTGGAAACGATTTCTGCAGAGGATGTGCTGGTTTGGGAAAAATAACAAGCAAAAGGAAAAAAAGAAGAAAAAGAAGAAACAAAGGCCTTCCGCTCAAAATGATGTCATTTTGTAAAATTTCTACTTTTTTGCATATCAATCTGATTTCCAGTGGGTGTTTTTTTATGGTGATTACACTGTTAAACATACCCTGATTTTATACAGAAAAAAATAAAGACTATTTTGCAAAGAGCAATCACAGAATCATTCTGTAAATTCATAAAACAGGAATTTTTCTGCAATTTAGCAGATCAGGTCTGTTTAAAAAGGGGAAAAGGGTGTTTTATTAAAGGAAATGTGTAAGGTTCCATACACCCAATACCAATTTCCTGTAAGATTACGCAATTTGGTAAGATTACAGGTGTTCTCGAGACTCTGCTGCAGGAACTTCTTTTATTTTAAGGACAAATTTTCTAACAGTGTAACATACGTAGCATCAGGGCCATATTACAGTGATAGATTAGATTTGCACGATAGAATATTTTCTTTAATCACTTGTTTTCAGGCATTTATTAGTCATTACTGTCATGAAAGATTAGGCTTCTAAGATGTTTGCTGCACACTTTAAATCGATTTGTTTGTCTTCAAAGCTATATCGGTGCGCATCGTGATTCTAATATTTCAATAACCAACAACATGTTTAATCGTAATAGAATATTCAGCCTCAATAGTTTATATTAGAAAATACACTCAAGTCCTTCCGGCTAGCCTACGCCATGATGATAGTGTACAGCTAAACCACGCTTCTTCGTATCATATTTCGCATATTGAATACCCAATTCCGATTCGCCCATCTCATTCAGTTCAGATGATGTACCGCAAATCCCAAAGTTGTAAATGAGTGATACCTGATTATACACTATGCTGTCCCAGGGAACCGTTAAACCTTGTTTACCCATGGAGCTACTGATCCAAAATGATTAAAGGTATATAGCACATTGACAGAAAAATGTTATCGGTATTTCGAGTGTATTTCATGACGAAATTGATATGCGTAACAAGGCAAAAGCGATTTTGTGTCTCGCCCACTTATGAAAATAACCAGAAATATCGTGTTTTGCGAGGGCACGCAACAGAATTGTATCGAAAATTCATTGTGAAATGACTGGGATGGAATAACACTTGTCATAAAAGCCTTGCACGTAAACTTTAAAGTTGACCTGAAGATGACCTTATATACCATGTGACATCCGACTGCCCCATCATGCAGGTCGCCTAAAAACATCTGCAATCCAAGTTTTGTTGAAAAGCAACTTCTAGTTGCGGAGTCAGGTGTCATATGAGAGTCTTGTGTGTAAACTTTAACGTTGACCTGGAAATGACCTTTGACCTTAATATGTGACCTCTGAATGCAGCCTAAGATGACGTCCCCCAAGTCCATCTACTATCCAAGTTTGGTTGAAAAGCGACTTACGGTTGTGGAGTTATGTGTTATTAGATTTGTGACGGACGGACGACATTTGGATCCCTAAGTCTCGCCTTCACCTCTGGTGAGAGAGACAAAAATGAATAACAAGATTGCTCAAAATCCAATCACATATTCTTACTTGGTTTCGCTAATCAACCCAGTTTTGTCATGATATTAAAATTTATTTTGATATCATGACAAAAGTGACAAAAGTGTCAAAATTGTTTACACTGATTTGTATTTTTTTATATTATTTGCCGAATAAATAATAATAATATTAAAAAAAACACGCATTCATGCATCCAATTTTAGTTGGAGTAACTTCCAACATGACCTAACACAAATGCTCCCAATAACTTCAAATCAAGGCGTATATTAAGTCAACAAAATTGTGAAGTACATGTATCTTGATTGTTTCATACTGATAATCAGCTTTAGAAGACGGTGTCTGATTGGCCCATACCGATCAGCGTTTTGAAGTGGTCCATGACTGATCAGCTTTATGAAGTATCTGATTGGTTCATACTGATCAGCTTTGTGAAGTATCTATTGCTTCACATACTGATCAGTTTTGTGAAGTATCTGATTGGTTCATATACAGATCAGTTTTGTGAAGTGTCTGATTGGTTCATACTGATCAGCTTTGTGAAGTATCTATTGCTTCACATACTGATCAGTTTTGTGAAGTATCTGATTGGTTCATATACAGATCAGTTTTGTGAAGTGTCTGATTGGTTCATATACTGATGCTGATCAGCTTTGTGAAGTATCTGATTGGTTCATATACTGATCAGCTTTGTGAAGTATCTGATTGGTTCATACTGATCAGCTTTGTGAAGTATCTGATTGGTGCATACTGATCAGCTTTCTGAAGACGGTGTCTGATTGGTTCATATTGATCAGCTTTGTGAAGTATCTGATTGGTTCATATACTGATCAGCTTTGTGAAGTATCTGATTGGTGCATACTGATCAGCTTTCTGAAGACGGTGTCTGATTGGTTCATATTGATCAGCTTTGTGAAGTATCTGATTGGTTTATACTGATCAGCTTTCTGAAGACGGTGTCTGATTGGTTCATATTGATCAGCTTTGTGAAGTATCTGATTGGTTCATACTGATCAGCTTTCTGAAGTATCTGATTGGTTCATACTGATCAGCTTTGTGAAGTATCTGATTGGTGCATACTGATCAGCTTTCTGAAGACGGTGTCTGATTGGTTCATATTGATCAGCTTTGTGAAGTATCTGATTGGTCCATACTGGCCATTTTTTTCAATGTGTTTTATTCTTTTATTGGATATTTTTTGTGTTTTTACTTGAAAATTCTGTTTGATCAGGTGCCCGACAAAATGTTTTCCCTATGATATAAAACCCTTTTCAAAGCATAGACCGAAGGGACTGAACTAAAACTTTGCATAAAAAAAAACTAAGCGAACCACTACACTTTTATAAAAAAAAAAAAAATTAATGTGACATCGTATTATTCAATGTATTGATGACCAGGCCTTTCGGATATCAACGAACCATATTTACTACCCATCTTTAGAAAACATCCGATTGGACTACCCCCCCCCCCACCACCAACCCTACCATCTTCTCTGTATTTTATGCACCTTAATCCCGTTTAATAAATTTCTTTATGAAAGCAGCAACTTTTACGAGCTACTAAATCGTGACTTTTAATTGTTTCATGGCAAGTTTTCGTAAGAAATTTGTATTTTTGTGATAATATTTATAAAACAGGCATCTGGTTCCAATGGATTCTAACCAGATTCTATCACCTCTTTTGCCACGGGATTCCAACAAACACTCTCCGAACCGACCATATAACGTGTAAACCATATCTACTCATGAATTCTTTATACTTTCATTCATTATGCAAATCAACGATGTCTCATCACCATCTGATTCTGGAATGACTTTCTGTTGTGAAGATTTAAAATGCAGCCGGGCCGGTGATAGGAAAGAGGATTCACCCATCTCTCGCTTTTGATTGCAAGACGATGATAAACGTGTGTGCGATTGGTTCGATTCCTGCTGTAAACCAATACTCAAACAAAATCAGAAATATTGACTCGACTCCAATGAATGAATTCCTCCGCCCCCCCCCCCCCCCGGAGAAAACAAAACTAATTGATAGAAGAAAAGGGGAAATAAGTGAGAGAACATAGAAGAAACGATAGAAGAAGATTTGAAATAAGGATAAAACAAAAGTAAACAATCAAATCTTCATTTTCTAGATTTCGATTAATCAAGACAGTATCATAAAACATGTATTGTGTGTATTATGTCCGATGAGTCGACATGGATTATGATTGGTTTTTCATTAATTTCACATATTTTTGGGTGGAAGTCCGGGATGAAAATAACACACAAGATGGACTCATGATATTAAGCAACGATTTTTAAAGTTTTACTCAATTTAGTGGTTCTAATTCACATTCACATAATGTATAATGTTCAGTTGTTTGGTGTTCCTATCCCCCCTCTCTCTCTCTCTCTGTGATGTTGGAAGAACCTATTTTGATCATGATTTCTTGTTTGTGTAACCAACTTGTGTTTAATATGTGATTTGCAATCACTTAATAATCATTTTTCAATTTTGTAATTGACTTTAATTTGATATAATAAAAACAGAATTAAAAAAATTCACATTTTTCAACTCTCACTATAAAAGCCCCTTAGCCCGCCGACGTACTTTACTGCATGACAGCCCCCCCCCCCCACCAAAAGATATGTCATAATGAACAGATTATCAATGGTAGTGGGAACAGAGACTAGTTAGCCTAGCTAACTTGATATCAATCAATATTGGTTGTGAATAGTGCTCATCTAAACATTGAATATATTTTAGTCTTTTTTTCAAATCGTTTTTTATATTTAAAAGTTTATCGTTGAAATCTATAGAGTGGAATATTTCTATCAAATTTGTATAAAAATAAACTCTGTTATGATTAGATTAAAGGGCTCGTATTAATTGAAACATTTAGTTACATTATCTAAATTTACAGTTAATTAGATGGAGGTTTGCAGCTTTGCAAGTAGTGAACGCTAATAAAAAAAAACCGTGATAAAAATATACAATTTTAGTAGCTGGTAACATGAAACACTCATTCAAGCGACGAGGATTAGATGAAATAGCGCCATCACAAGCATTTGTTCTTTGAGCCACTGAGCGTTGTGGCGTGCGCCTGTAATCCAAGCTGTGGGGAAGTTACAAATTGATGCAGAGGTTCGAGGTTCGAGCCCTGGTCACGTCTTTCGGATGGTGACGTTAAAGGTCGGTCCCAGACGTAATAATCATATCTGATTGATACACGTCTGACAAAACTCAAGTACACACACACGCAGTGGCGTACAAATGCGTGGGAGGGTTAATTGCAGCTAGAACTGCATGGACGTATAGTAGCATTAGTGTAACTTGGGGGTAAAATATATTAGTCAGTCGCGTAATGAGGCCCACAAATAAATAATAATAAATGAGGGGCGAACGCGGCGTATAGGCCTAATGATTATGGCAAAAATTCATGAAAGTCGCAAACGAGCAAAAAAAATTGGACCTTTTTGAGATATTTTAACATAATATTTAGACAATTGTATTCCTCTCCCATTACATTAATATTCTTTCTCATTGTTTTTCTCCCCTGCCCCTTGGTCGTTAACAATCAGGGGGTCAAGTACCCCCAAACTATATATAAGCCACCGGTTGTGATAGCAGTAATGTGGTGGTGATGGCGGTGATGGTGGTGGTGGTGGTGGTGGTGGTGGTGGTGGTGGAGGTGGTGATGGTAGTGTTGGTGCCGGTGGTGGTGGTGGTATAGTGTTGGTGGTGGTGGTGATGGTGGTGGTGCTGCTGCTCCTGCTGCTGGTGGTTGCTGAAAAGTACATAATTTAGGAGCTATAGCAGTATAATTCAAAATATTCATACAGTTTTGTTGATTTTCACGAGACTGACCGGGGAGAGAGAGGGAGAGGGGGAGAGAGATACATAAAATGATTCACTCACCCATCGAGCTATAGCTGCTGCCAATAACCTATATTGCATTAATTATATCACATTTCCTGCATATCGCTGTCAAAATATTTTGTTATCAAAGCCAAACGTTTCATTTTAATTTCGTACGTGCGAGACAGAGTTCCACCCGTTCGCCCAGGGGTTAAAAGAACTATAATATGAAAGCTCCTTGGAAACCAGTGACGCAATTTGAAACCTGACGAACTCAAAGGACTATCTTATTAATCCTGCAAATTATATTTCTTGTAAAAAAAAATAATTTAACCCATCAGAGACCGACTGTTACGAGAAAACGGCGCGTTCATATTCCCTATATTTTTCACATTCATATACGTTCACTCGTTTGTGTCGATAGACGTTGTCAACTCTTTCTGTGTATTGATAATGAGCCTTTTCATAAATTGTTGAGGTTACGTAATTATGTTAATCTATTTCATTCTAATTATCACCAAGACGTCTTTAATAAGTACAACAGTACTTTTATAATGCAGTTCTGTGTTGGATTTCATTGAAATGTTTGAAGTTTATAACATTTACCTCTTTCCTTCTATACTAAAGTGTAACTATTATATATTTCATTCATGTGGTTCTTTACCCGGTATGATTTAATTAATCATTATTTCTAATGCAGGTATTTTGCTCTCACATGCTGTCATATTTAGTAAATTGTTCATACTTATCATAATTATCCATATCTATAGATCAATCAAAATCTGATTATGTTTGTCTTTGTTAATGCATAAACTCCTGCCAAAATGTGAGATGTTATAACAAGCTTCTCGCTCCATAACCCCGAGTGTCATCTCTACTCAATTCACTCTCAGAAATGTTGTTTTACCAAACACCAAAGTTTGGTAAAATGCGAATAAAATACAACTCATTTTGCACACAAATTCGTTTTTAAAGGCCACCGCACACCTTACGACTGCATGTTCGCGATCCGATTTTGGAATAAATTGCTAATTTTTGCTCATTTTCTGAAAATGTGAATGGAACATATATCATTTTACTTGAGGTTAAAAGTAATTGAAAGAATACTAATATAACCATTTTGAAAGATTGCAAGCCTTTATTTTGGAGTAAAGGCCAAATTAGTTTCAAATCGTAGCCAATCCTATGACTGCTATGACGTCATTAGGACTAGATATTAAATTCGCTTTTATTCTAAGAAGGATGATAGCATAGTCACAAATTTGAATATAGGTATTCGTATGATGATTTTGAACATTACACAGTACTATATTCCAAGTCTCAATATTAGCATCAAATTCTACTACGTTTTATTCCAAAATTGAGTCGCAGACCAATCGTAAGGTGTGTGGTCGCCTTTCCGATCATTCGGTAGGTTCATAATCATTGAACCGAGGTTTGCTAAAACATGTCTATAAGTGTAAAAGGAGATATACTGTAGATGTTATCTATTATTTTCCAACTTAATATTCAAGATACAAAAAGACCGTGAAGAGTCCCTCTTTTTTATTCTTCCTCACCAGACCACTGCTCACCACTACGGCCCCCCCCCCTCCCATCTCTCTTCCCATAGAGTAAGATCCTCTAATTAGTTTTCAACATATACCCGAAAAAATTGGTCTCATCTGAAAGTACTAAACCGTGTGAAAATAAAACTGAAATGAATTCGTTAGTACTTAGATAATTCTGAAGATGGTTTGTCAAATCAAATTGATATTATTCAACTTCTTAAAAATGGTAAAATTGGAAATTGAAAAGAAACGAAATGAAATGTGACGAGTGCAAAAAAAATATACGGTACCTTTAACTCTATACTGCGGTCGCATTCCATTTGAAATTTGATCAGGGCAATTTATAATGGGTGAGTGAGAAAAAGTGCACGTGTGTCGTACTACATCACTGTCTGTGACGTCAGGCAAACAATATGACGTCACAGGAGCTTTCGGAAAGTTACATGGTCACGGTGAGGACTGAGGTCACAGTGAATGTAGCCTCTTGTCGAGGCCCCGGCGGCTGCTTCCCGAGCAAACCGAGGGATGTCCCATAATAATTTAGCGAAGCGAATTAACATGGCGAGCGCAGCGAAACAGCTTTGACATTTCATTGGTCAATTTACTAGGTGACCGTTAAATATATTCAAGAGCTCATATATTCATTAGGAAGACGTTCCTTGTGATTATATCAAGCTCATATTGTCAAGAAGCCCTCGTTCGCTGCGCTCGCCAGGCCCTTTTTTACGCAAGAAAAATGCTCCATTACGAATGTGTCCTGCAGAGGAGGACCCATTATTATGTGTGAGCAATTATCCCTTTTGCTTTCTATAGGTGTCCTTTCTCGAATTACGAACGTGTTCTGTTCCCATTTTACCTGAGAAGGACCCGTCTTAAAAAAAAAATATGTGTTAGCAAGACAGTGTCTTTTATGTACCTTCTTGTAAGTGCCCTTTCTCTTATCAGTACCTTTTTTACCATATAAAAGTGCCCCTCATGAACGTGTTCTGTACCCTTTCACCCGAAAAGGACCTGTTTCTCCTTTAGAACAAGAAAAAACAATATTCTAATTTTTTATATGTTACTATACTTATGAAGGGAAAAAATTGTAATAATCATAGGCCTTCGTGTCTGTCCACCTCAGAAAAATGTTGATTTGAATCAATAGAGAAAAATCAGACAAGCACAATGCTGAAAATTTCATCAAAATCAGATTCAAAATAAGAAAGATATGACATTTCAAAGTTTCGCTTATTTTTGACAAAATAGTTATATGAACGAGCCAGTTACAAGAGTCGATGATGTCACTCACTCACTATTTCTTTTGTTTTTTATGTGAGTGAGGTAGATAGCAGTGGCGTACAAAGGGGGGGGGGGTCCCCAAAAAAAGGAAAAAATCACGACCAAGAAAAAAAGAAAAAGGAAAGAATGAGAGAGGGGGGAGAGAGCATTAGACGGGTGAAATATGATGTTTTTTTCTGAATATTATGTCAAAATCTATCACAAATGTGGATTTTCATTATAAAAATGTCAAGATTTATCCTCGCTTTGCTCGCTCGCCACTTCTCATAGATTTAACGTGATATGACATTATCTAGCTGCCTCAATATTTTTGAGTCATTATACGCCACTGTAAGTAAGTCATTTGTCTTCTTACTATTAAGATAGTCCCCCTTTCGAAACTTTTCTTTTCCTGTGCCCCCCCCCACACTTGCACATGCAACCCTAGCACCCTGCTTCATTAATAATCGTGCACGGTCCGAAATACACTGTTTATATCGATTTTTACAATCGACATAATATTCTCACATATTATGCGAGAATATATTATTATACCGCATGCATAGCCTTAGACGATTATTATCATTAAATCTCGCTCAGCAAAGCGTTTATCTTTCTAAAAATGCATGGGAAAACTCTTTATTTACCTATTGCTTTCTGATGATCCGTATTCTGATATACGAACAATGGCACAGGCATTCAGCTAGAAAACAGTAAAACTTTTCGATCATAGTTTCATAGTCTTATACATCAATGACGCTAGAAATATCCAGTGATATGTCATCTTACATGCCAAATGTTTTCTATATTGCATCCTGTATCAGACGAATATTGAATACGAACGAGCGAAACGGGCGAGGAAATTTGTATCCTTATTTTCACAAAAGTGTGACTTCGTCAACAAGCTCAAACTGGGCATGATTCTGATCACCTCGTTCAACATGTTTGCCTGCCTGAATGCCCTTTGTCTTGGTAATTTGAGTGAGCACAGCGAGCGAGGAAAATGAGTGGAATTTTGTTTCTTGGGAAACTTTGAATTGGGATAGTGTAAACATGCATTTATGTCCAATCTTTTACCCGACTTGCAAATTACCGTTTTTATTTTGGGGGTGTTCGGTGTGCGCTAGTCTCTCATACCCCCCCCCCCCGCCCTCCACCGGAAGAACAGCTTGGGCAGCTTTTGTATGACAAATTTGATCAAAGAATTAGATTGAAATATCTTCGTTTTCCTGCTCTTTTGATTTTGTCCCCGAGATTTAGCTTTCTTCAACTTCAAGGCGTTGTGTCTCAGAAACAGAAAAACACGCTTTTATTCTAGGAACCATTTAACCATAGAGCTATATATTTATATTCCATCGCTCTTTATGAGACATGAAACCGAAATGCAAGTTTAAATCCAAACTCTTTCAAAATGACTCTCGTAAAAGCCAACTGGGCCAAAAAAGGGTTATAGTCGGATTAATTTGACTAGAACTTAGAGTAAATTCTGAATAGAAAATATCATCATAACTGCACTAAAGCTGCAGTGGCGTAATTAGCCAAAAACAAACAAATGAGGGGTTAGATATCTGGGGATATTTTTTTAAAGCTCCGAGAAGGCGAAGCGAGTCCGCAATAAAAAAATGTGATTTTTTTAGATATAGATTGTGACATCTATAGAGTCTATAATTGAAAGAAAATTAAGGATATTATGTTGAACCCTTATCCCTTTTTTTCCATTGGTACATTAATTTTTTTTGCCCACCCCCCCCCCCCCGAACCCCTACCTGTACACCAGTGCCTATAGCTAACTTAATCTTGTCATTTCAGCTAGTTTTTGTCTTTTAGAGTTGAGAAGCGTTCAAACCGTCATCGGGGAGATGAGGGCTTTCACTGCATGTCTTATATACTTTCTAATTTTGAGGTTTATAAAGAAATGTGATCGAACCAGAAATAATCCCCCATCCGGCATTCCACATCCTCAAGAAAGCAAAGCTGGCAAGCGTGTAATTATTTTAGTCATGTCAGCTGTGTAGTATCTACCTTCATCACATCTTCAACCTATCCTCTCGAACATGTAGTTATTGCGTACAATGACGTAAGTGACGCCATTCATAGTGACATGAAGGTGCTCTTTGATAAAACCTTCGAAACAGGTCTTTTTTATAATTTCCTGCTCGCTTTACGACAAGGGCGGAACATCGGAAGCTCGGTTCTATTCATCGACGTTTCATTTTGTAATAACTATTCGATGTAATATGAAAGGAGGATATCAAATATGATTGGTATTAACAAGCGGGTAGGGAAAGGAAAACAAAGGCCAAGATATTAAGACAGTGGCGTACCGTGGGTCACGGCATTGGGGGGGCACCAGTGAGCGTGCGACTGAGCGAGCCCAGTTGCCAGGTATACTGACCTAATAGAGACATTTTAAGGACAGTGCCATTAAACGGATATGTATCTCACTTGTCAAATAATGCGAGCGCGAAGCGCGAGCTTAAAATTTTTGATATTCAGACCTGAAAAGGGAAATTATAATAAATCTTTTGTAACCATGATACGTACCTGTCTCGCTAAATAATGCGAGCGCGAAGCGCGAGCCGAAATTTTTGTAAATATTGACCCCCAAACAGGAAGATTTTAAGGACTATATTTTAATTATACTTGCTTATAGCTCTTAACACTTACTTTGTCAGAAGTCTCTAAGCGCTCTACAGTATATGCAGCATAATTACTTTAGGAATCCAATAAGAGTATACACATCTCACCATAGTCATTCAATGCGATTGCCAATAAGCACTTGCTGATTTTATTAGAATTATATCTAAATATGCACATAAAGCACTTGCAATCGTGATAAACAAACTAATCAAATCTTGCGAGCGCGAAGCGCGAGCTGAAAATTTAGGAAATTCAGACCTGAGGAGGGGCAATTTTAGGCTTGTTTGTAGGAATTCACGAAGACCATACGTACTTCATTAACCAAATGATGCGAGCGCGAAGCGCGAGCTGAAAATTTTTGATATTCAGATCAGAAAAGGGACATTTTAAGGACTGATTCTAGCAATTCTTGGAGAGCAGACATATTTCACCAATCCACTACTGCGAACGTAATCACGGACAGGAAATGTATATATTAAGACCTTAAAATGAATGAAAAAGAAGCATACTATTGTACATAAAAAAATAATAACTCGAAGTGCGAGGAAATATATTTGGCAGTTTGGTGTATATGACTTGAAAACGGGAGGTTTTAGTATAACAGGATTATATATCTCGTTAAACAGACAATGCGAGCACCAGGAGCAATGGAGACATAGGCCCTGAGCAAATTATGTTTCATTAAGTTATGAAAAAAAATGTTTCTTATGTAATATAACATAACATAATTATGATATAATATAACATTATAATGAACAATAATGTCTTCTTTCCCACGATGTTTCTCTTCCTTTCTCCCTCTTTTTTTTCCTTTTTCCCGTTTTTTTTTTTTTTTTTTGGTCAACCGATTGGGGGGCACGTGCCCCCCCATGCCCCCCCGTAGTTACGCCACTGTATTAAGAAGTTATATAGGCTGATATATATTCTTCTGGGTGAATTAGAAATGATAGGGAAGGTTCCATGGTGTAGTTTCTACATTTCTAATTTATGTTCTTCTGGTACTTAATTTACACTATTAAAACAATGAGTCAAATTGACTAGATCAGAAGTCAGCTGAGTGTAACTGATATGTCAAGTCACACTTCTGAATTATATTCTATAGTCAGAAATAACTCTATTTTAGTCAAATATGACTAGAAAATAGTCTTTAATTATTATAACAGTTTGCAACCAGCTGATCCAATGTTAACTTATTTGTTTTGAGAGTGCATAAAATAAATAAAATGCAATTTGTAGTTGAGTTTAAACTTAGAAGGTTATTCTGAAGCTTTAAACGTTCATAATCCACGAACATGTTTTGACTTGATAACGTTCATGTATTGTAGGCCTCCACATTTAAATGTCAATTTGAAATTAATCCAATTCAAAGCAATTCAATTTGTATTTATTAATAATAATAATATATATACTGATTTATATAGCGCAGAAACTATGTGCATATATTCTACTGCGCTGCAATTTAGAGCTGGTGAAATGCTTGAAAACAAAATTAGAAAAGGTGGTAAAGAAATGTATGGGGATCATTTGAACAGGTGGGTTTTTAATTTAAGTTTGAACGTTTCTACTGATAGACAGCATCTCACTACATACGGCAAACGATTCCATAACTTTGGGGCTGCACAGGCAAAAGCACGATCTCCCAAAATTATCTTTGAATGATGAGTGGGAATGTGAAGAAGCAAATTATCATGTGAACTACGCAGGTTGTGTATGAGAGTGTCTGTGAACTTTTCTTTGTAAAAGCTGCTGCTGCTCAGAAATATAACTGGGGCTTGGCCACTTAGTGTTTTGCATACAATTAACAAAATCTTGAAAGATATTCGTTGGCGAAATGGAAGCCAGTGCAGATCTTTTAAGACATGGGTGATTCTTGAAAATCTAGATTGACTATACAAATCAGCCGTGCACATGCGTTCTGTGAGACGAGGGGTGCCCATATAGCAAACTGTTACAATAATCTACCTTACTAATAAGGCATGCATGCACAATTTTCATTGTTTTCATGCTTTCCTGGTCAAAGTATTTTCGTATACGTCTGAGGGTGTACATCATATGAAATGAAGATTTACACACATTGGTAATATGTGTTTCCATATTCAGTTGCCTGTCAAAAAATACTCCAAGATTTCTTACATTAGAATTTGGTTCTATGACTGAACTGCCAACTAATATCCCGTCAAAATCCAGCTTATTCAGTTGTTTAGATGTGCCGATAACTAGCAATTCTGTTTTACTGTCATCTATTCAAAGAAATTTATTTATTGTCATCTTTCAATCTTTTCATATTTACAACGATACTTTGTCATGATAGTTCATTGCCATGTCCTTTCCAGTAACTACATGAGCTATTTTCATTGCCTTCTATAAAAAAAAAAACTACAGTCTTTAAAAATGTATCATTATCACCGTATCACGTCATAATAATTATACACAAAAATGATAAACTTGAATACTGATAATCATGATACTAACAATAAAGAAAAGAGTGTTGAATTGCGATAGACATGTCGCGTTGGCTGTGTCGTATTACACTGACGAAAGTTAAAGGACAATAGTCCACCCTGGCCAACAAAAACTGAATAAAAAGAGAAAAAATCAACAAGCATAACACTAAAGATTCCCTCAAAATCGGATGTAAAATAAGAAAGTTATGGCATTTTAAAGTTTTGCTTCATTTCACAAAACAGTTATATGCACATCTCGGTCGATATGCAAATGAGGAACTGATGACAACACTCACTTACTATTTCTTTTGTATGTTGTTATATGAAATATGAAATATTTTTATTTCCTCGTCATTGTCATGTGAAATGAAGTTTCATTCCACTCATGAACACGTGGAATTCCATAATTTTAACATTTTGTGCTTCAGGCAAGGAGGTCCCAATCGTCAAATTCGTAAAAATTGAAATATTGTATAATTCAAACAATAAAAAACAAAAGAAATATTGAGTGAGTGACATCATCAATTCTCTCATTTGGATGTAACTGGTTCGTTCATATAACTATTTTGTTAAAAATAAGCGAAACTTTGAAATGTCATAACTTTCTTATTCTATATCCAATTTTGATGAAATTTTCAGCAGTGTGCTTGTCTGATTTTTCTCTATTGATTCAAATCAACAAGTTTCTGAGGTAAATCTATGAAAAAAAGTCAGTTCTATTTTCAATATCGTGAATCTCATCGACTATCCTTGGACGTTTCGACTTAATCATTCCCAATTATGATGACAATGACAAGAATGTCGAATATCTAGCTCGCTCCGCTCTCTCGCTGTTTTGGGGGTATTTATTTATTTCGAGGGTGAATGAGAGAGAACAAACATTGCTTCATGCAGAGATATATTCCATGGGTGTCTGTGTTGTGAATCTATTGTTCAAGGGGAGAGGGGGGGTTGGTCTATTGGTTCACCCCCCACTTGAATACATGTATGACGTCATGGATGGAGACCAGTGGAGTAAACAGAATGATGGAATATTGAAAAAAGTCCATAAATATACATGTAATTTATAATCACTCAAAAGCGTAATGAGCCGGAAATTTGGAGGGGGGGGGGCAGACATGGTGTATAGAACAAAATTTTGTATGAAGCTTTGCCTTTAGTTTTAGTGAGCAAAGCGAGAAAGCAAATATATTGATTTTTTTATTACAAAATATAATGTGACATATTTTGACAGGACTATTCAGAAAAAATATAATATTTCACTCTTTTCTCTTTCCCTTTCTCTCTTTTCTCTATACTTATTCTTTTTCCCCTCCTCCTCCTCCTCCTTCTTCTTCTTCTCCTTCTTCTTCTTCTTCTTCTTCTCCTTCTCCTCCTTCTTCTTCTTGTTCTTTTTCTTGTTTTTCTTGTTGTTCTTTTCTTGTTGTTCTTCTTCTTATTTTCCTTCTTCTCCTCCTCCTCCTCGTTCTTCTTCTTTTTTTTCTTTTTCTTCTTCTTCTTCTTCTTCTGATCTTCTCCTCCTCTTTCTAAGATATGGATTTATGTAAGCTATGCGCCTATACCATTCCCCCCCCTCTCTCCGTATCTATCTCACTCTCTCCCCCTCTTTCTATAAAGAAAATTGGAACAGAATATAACACTGTAAAAACTGTGGTGTTAAAACTGACACCAGTTGATGTTAATAGAGGACCACACCCTGAGGTGTTAAAATAACACCTAGAGATTGAACATAACACCCAAGAGTGTAAATGTAACAACCATAGGTGTTGTAATAACACATATAGGTGTAAAACTAACACCACCAATTTAACACCGGTGTAAAATAACTGGTGTGGTCCTCTATGTACACCGGTTAACACCACAGTTTTTGCTGTGTAGATTAGAAAAAAAGAAAGGTTAAGTTGTATTGGCCGCGTACACACGCAGTCCCACTCTCATATAAGACAAGGGCTCTTTTTTCCATTCCACTACACAAAATTGCAAAAATGTCACCCCTTTTTTAAACCTATAATTAGAATAAAATATATACACATATTTTTATATCACCAGATTTAATAATATTTTAATTATATATTTAATTACAGAGTTCCAGCCATAATAACATACAACATCAAATAGTTGGCAGGTAACATAGGCCTATATAATTATGCAAAAGAACACAATTTCCTGATTACTGTTGGAAGACCATCACTTATCACAATCCACTTTCCAAATTACCAATTGACTGATTACTTCTTTGAAATCTCTAGGTTTTTTTTTCTCATTTCATAAAGGCCTACGAAACATTTTATCATGAAATCACCTGATTTCTCCTGATTTATAACTTTACACGGAACTTGTGCTTCTGCAAATATTAACAACAGCCCCTCTGACTTTTTTACGGTAATAACATTTTCTTTATGCAATTTTAATATCAAATACACTTGATAGACGTGATGATCCACCCAAGTTTAAAATGTATGATTAAGATATGTTGTGTAAACATTTTTATTAAACTTAAATTGTTCAAGGTTTTACTCATCACTTACAAGGCTCTTCATGGACTCTCTCCAGCGTACATCAAAGCACTCATCTCACCTAAAACCCCTACTTCTATCCGACTTCGCTCATCCTCATCTATCCATCTTCAACTTTCTCATGGTCCTCGAACCCGCACCCGCTACGGTGATCGTGCCTTCGCCGTATGTGCTCCTAGGCTTTGGAATGCTCTCCCGGTCTACGTTCGTGACTCTCCAACAATTTCCACATTTAAGATTAGGTTGAAAACATACCTTTTTAATCAGTAATTTGTTTTGTTATTCCATGTATTTTTCATGCATTTTCCTTAATTTTTTGTAGTCTTTAAGTGTATATTATTCTGTATTCTGTTACTTGCAATTTTTGTCTATGTATCCAGCGCTTAGAAACAACGCGTATTAAGCGCTTTATAAATGTTGATTATTATTTATTTATTATTATTATTTATTATGATTGTATATGTCTATGGATTTTGCATTCTGTTCTCATGCTTTGGAAATGAGAAAATATGAAACAGAAACTGACGTATACGACAAAAAGTGTGAAAAATATTATTCCAAAGTTTCAAAGCAATGCATGTGGGGTTCAATTTTTTTTATATTTTTTTAAATATTTATTTATTATTATTATTATGACCTCGATTGTCATTTTCTCAATTCATGTATTTTTATTTATTTCATCATTAATAATTTTGTCACATTTTTAGTTATTCTGCTAAACTGTTTTCCATTTACATTCCACTTAAATTTTCTTCTTCTTTAAAACATATAATTCTTTTATTTGTCCTTTATGTTTTTTCCGTTTTTGTTTGGCTCACAACGGGGGGGGGGGTAAGAAGATTTACACCCTGGATCCGCAACCTATACACTGTAGACCCCCGGTGTAGACCTTTTCGCTTTGTGCTGTAGCTGGATTGGGAGAGAGCAGGCGCGGATCCATGGGGGGGGGCCGAGGGGGCCTCGGCCCCCCCTTCGGCTAAAAAAAGAGAGGGAAAGAAAGAGAAAAAGAGGGGAAGAGGGGAAAGAAAAAAAGAAAGGAAGAAGGGAAGAAAAAAAGGGGAAAATGGAGGAAAGAAAAAAAGGAAAAGAGAGAGAGGAGAGGGGGAAAAGAGAGAGGAAGAGGGGGAAGGAAGAAGAGGGAAAAAAGGGAGAGGAAAGGGGGAAAGAAAAAAAGAAAAAGGGAAGAGGGGGAAGGAAGGGAAGGAAAAGAGAGAGGAAAGGGGGAAAGAAAGAGAAGGGAAAAGAGAGGGAAAGGAAAAGGAGAAAAAAAAGAGAGAGGGGAAAAGGGAAAAGGAAGAGAAGAAAAAGAGAGAGGAAAGAAAAGGAGGAAGAGAAGAAAAGAAAGAGGGAGGGAGAGGGAGGAAAGAAGAGAAGAAAAAAGAGAGGGGAAAGAAAAGAAGAAGGGAAAGAAAAAAGAAAAAAAAGAGAAGAAGAGGGGAAAGAAAGAGGAAGAGGGGGAAGGAAGAGAAGAAAAGGGAGGGGGAGGGAGAAGAGGAAAAAAGAGAGAGAAGGGGGAAGAAAAGGGGAAAGGAAGACAAGAAAAGGGAGGGGGAGAGGGGAAAAAAGAGGAAGAGGGGAAAGAAAAGGAGAAAAAGGAGAGAGAGGAAGAGGGAGGAAAGAAAAAAAAGAGAAGGGAAAGAAAAGAAGAAAAAGAAGAGGGGAAAGAAAAGAAGAAAAAAGGGGAAAAGAAGAGGGAAAAGAAAGAGAGAAAAGAGAAAGAGGGGGAAGAAGAGAAGAAAAGGGAGGGGAGGGGTGAAAAAAGAGGAAGAGGGTGAAAAGAGAGAAGAAGAGGGGAAAAGGAGAAAGAGGGAAGAAAGAAGAGAAGAAAAAAGAAAGAGAGAAAGGGGGAAAGAAGAGAAGAAAAGGGGAGAGGAAGAGGCGAAGGACGAGAAGAAATAAAAGAGGAGGAAAGAAAATGATGTTCGAACCAAAAGGGCGCTGAAATGATGTTCGAAGGAATGTCAAAATGCTGTTCGAACTGGAGGCAGAATTGATGTTTGAACGGGGGAGGGGGGATGGTATTCGAACTACGGGCGTCAAATTGATGTTGGACCTACATGTAAGGGCGCCGAATCGATATTCGAACTAGGGGGGCGCCGAAATGATGTTCGAAGGGATGCCAAAATGATGTTCGAACTGGGGGCCGAATTGATGTTCGAACTGGGGGCCGAAGTGATGATCGACCTACATGTAGGGGCGCCGAATTGATATTCGAACTAGGGGCGCCAAATTGATGTTGGACCTACATGTAGGGGCGCCGAATCGATATTCGAACTAGGGGGGGGCGCCGAAATGATGTTCGAAGGGATGCCAAAGTGATGTTCGAACTGGGGGCCGAAATGATGTTCGAACGGGGGGGGGGGGGCCGAAGTGATTATCGACCTACATGTAGGGGCGCCGAATTGATATTCGAACTAGGGGCGCCAAATTGATGTTGGACCTACATGTAGGGGCGCCGAATCGATATTCGAACTAGGGGGGCGCCGAAATGATGTTCGAAGGGATTCCACAATGATGTTCGAACTGGGGGCCGAAATGATGTTCGAACGGGGGGGGGGGGGCCGAAGTGATTATCGACCAACATGTAGGGGCGCCGAATTGATATTCGAACTAGGGGCGCCAAATTGATGTTGGACCTACATGTAGGGGGCCGAATCGATATTCGAACTAGGAGGGCCCCGAAATGATGTTCGAAGGGATGTTAAAATGATGTTCGAACTGGGGGCGCCAAATTGATACTTGAACTAGGGAGGGGGGCCGAATCGATGTTCGAGGTAGGGGGCGACAAATTGATACTCAAACTAGGGGCGCCGAATTGATGTTCAAACTAGGGGGGCGCAAAATTGATACTCGAGCTAGGGGGGGGAATGATATTCGAGCTAGGGAAGGCAAATTGAGTTCGAAGGGATGCCAAAATGATGTTCGAACTGGGGGCCGAATTTATGTTCGAACGGGGGGGGGGGGGGGGGAATTGATGATCGACCTACATGTAGGGGCGAAAAATTAATATTTAACTATAGGGGCGCCAAATTGATGTTGGACCTACATGTAGGGGCGCCGAATTGATATTCGAACTAGGAGGGCGCCGAAATGATGTTCGAAGTGGGGCGCCAAATTGATACTCGAACTAGGGAGGGGGCTGAATCGATGTACGAGGTAGGGGGCGCCAAACTGATACTCAAACTAGGATGGTGAAATGATATTCGAACTAGGGAAGGCAAATTGAGTTCGAAGGAATGTCAAAATGATGTTCGAACTGCGGGCCGAATTGATGTTCGAATGGGGGGGGGGGGGGCAAACTGATGATCGACCGACATGTAGGGGCGCCGAACTGATATTCGAACTAGGAGGGCGCCAAATTGATACTCGAACTAGGGAGGGGGGCCGAATCGATGTTCGAGGTTGGGGGCGACAAATTGATACTCAAACTAGGGGGCGCCGAATTGATGTTCAAACTAGGGGGGGGGGGGCGCAAAATTGATACTCGAGCTAGGGGGGGGCGAAATGATATTCGAACTAGGGAAGGCAAACTGAGTTCGAAGGGATGCCAAAATGATGTTCGAAGGGGGTGGGGCCAAATTGATGATCGACCTACATGTAGGGGCGCCGAACTGATATTCGAACTGTCGCTTTGTTGTTGGCTCATTGTTCCATATATTGAAAGTTTGAAATGCCTTGGTCTTGGGTATCAAAGCCTTGGCCTTGGAGGTTTGAGCCTTGACTACAACACCTATTGATATATTGATAGATATTGTTTACAGAAATTTTGAAGTTTACTTGCACACACTAAGAAATAAATGTTCAGAATCGAACCCCGAAAGGTTGATGCAAAATCAGCACCCTATGGGTTCAAAAATTGAACCCTGCGGTTGGGGTTCATTTTTGCACCCTGCGGGTTCAAAATTGCACCCCTAGGGGTTCAATTTGAAATATAGGGGTGCAGTTTTGAACCCGCAGGGTGCAAAAATTAACCCCGCCAACCGCAAGGTTCAATTTGAAATTTAGTGGTGCAGTTTTGAACCCGCAGGGTGCAAAAATGAACCCCAACCGCAGGGTTCAATTTTTGAACCCCAAATCAGGGGTTCAATTTTTGAACCCATAGGGTGCTGATTTTGCATGAACCTTTCGGGGTTCAATTTTGAACCTTTATTTCTTAGTGTGCAATATGTAAAAGAATAAATGATACTTTCATTGTAATGGTGAAAGTTTCGGATGCGTTTTATTTTTTGACGAATCGTCAAATACTCAAATAACTGAAATAACTCTATGGTTTATATCGTTCCTATATTTTTGTTTCATGTAGTAATGCGTAATAGACAGCTATGATACGACACCTTTTCGTTTCCAACCTACAGTGGGAAATCACGTTTTATTTTTTTTAAACGAATTCCACTGAAACTATTACGTGGATTTACTCAGGCCTAAACTGCATTGCTATCATTTACATTTATTGTTACATCTTGAAATAGTTGATGTATACAAGATACATGGGACCTTGGAATTCATGTTTCACTAGTATTGTATGAAAGAGAGAGATAAGAACTTATCGTCCAAAATGATGCGAACTTAAGAGCATTGTTTTCATATTTATAAAGACACTGACAATAAAGTATATTTTTACAGTATATTTATCTTTAGTATCTTATATTCTTTTTATATACACCGTTTACACGCATTCTGTTTCTTTTGAAAATCTATTTGGAGTATATAAAATTTGAGCAAGATTATAAGATACATAACCTTTTGATACTTTATATGATTGTTGCAAGAGCGGAAGAGCCAATGTTTGTTGATTAGGATTGACAAGACAACTCACTGTTTTGAATGGATTTCAAGCGAATAACAAAAGATTATATAATATATCCAAACACTTACAGATCTAAGTAGGCAGTGCACTCCCAATTAGTAAATGCTGAGTGCTGACTACTGAGTCTACCTCAACTATATAATAAAAAGCATGTAAATTTATATCTTTTTCAAGAATATCTCACCCAAAATAAAGTATCAATTTTCTTCCATGCAGAATATGCAATTGAGTTATTGAACAACCAGTTTTCATACGCGGCGATACAGGGGCGACATCCCCGTAAGATTTTTCAACCCTGAAGCAAAAAGTAGAAGAAAAAAATGGGAGTACCCACAAGAACGAAGAATGCCGACAATGAAAGAGAGGTTTCTGTGAGAAGTAACTGAATTAGACATTTACCATTCGGCAATGGGAGTCAATATTTCGGCACGATTATTACTTGACTTGAAATTAGGGCCCCCTAAGAAATCCTGGATCCGCGCCTGGCTCCCGCTCACATAAATCTAGCAGGGCCTACTCTGATGAGAAGTTAAACGAAATTGAAAGCATCAAATGGTTAAAATAGAAATCGCTCGAGTTTCCCGCTCGCATTGATTATTTTTTAAAGTGATATTACATTTATTCATGAACACATCATTATATATTCAATTGCCTCTTCTTCATGCATAGGCAGATCCAGGTGGGACCCGAGGGGCCCGGACCCCCCTATTGGTAGAGCAAAAAAAGGGGGAAGAAAGAAAAAGGAAGGAAAAGAAAAGAGAAAAAAAAAGAGGGAGACGAATGAATAAAATAAGATGAGAGGAAGACTTCGAAAAAATATTTTATGTCACTATATAAAATTTTCGCTCGCGCTTCGCGCTCGCATTGCCTGTTAAGTGATCCACATATCTTGTTCAACACGGAGCTTAAATATCAAGTTTGGAAGTCAGTATACAAAACATATTTCTCCTTGGAAATCGAACTTTCATTAATTTTTGTGATTTACATATTGATTTTTAAAAAGTGCTCTGTAAAAATGTCAGTTTTATGGTCTGAATATTAACATTTTCCAATTGCGCTGCGCGTTCGCGAATTTTGATTTATCAGGTACCTATTATTTTCATGTATTCCATAAAGTTTTCAAAATATCCCTTTTCAGGTCTGATTGTCAAAACGCATCAGCTAGCGCTGCTATGCTTGTATTTTTGATTGGCGGGTTATGTATGTCTCAATATTGATTGTATAACAAACTACTTAAAATCCCCTTTTCATGACAGTTTATCAAAAATTTCGGCTCGCGATTTGCGCTCGCATTAATGGTTAAAAATATATCAACTAATTAATGATGCATCCTATTCATAAATAAAAAGGTGCTTCAAATGTTCAGTGTTCAGGCCATAATATCATCAGATTCTGAGCCCTCATTATGCATTAATACTAAGATATCAATTTAATAATTAGATTGTCACTTTTGTTTTATCTCGCGCTTAGCAAGATGAATAGAAAGATATATAGTCATCATATGATAACATGTTTTAAGGATGTCAAGGTCCTATGTCTCAAAATTAAAGTAATAATGAAACATCAGCTTTTTATCAAGTGCGATTTATATCCACCTTACAAGTTTCCTACAAAGTGTTTGAAATATCAGATCGGAATATCAAATATTTTAAGCTCGCGCTTCGCGCTCGCTTTTATTTTCATGATAAAAGATTGTTTAGAATGCCTAGATTCTAGGTCTAAATCTGAAACACGCGCGCGCATTTTCATTCAGTTATCCAGTTTCAGATCACAATATCAAAAAATTCTGCTCGCCCTTTGTGCTCGTATTATTAATTCTAAGATCCCCTTTCTCATCCCTTTCATGATTTACAAAATATGAATAGAGTATCCGTTATCAAGGTCGAAATCTCGATTTTTTTACGCTCGTATAATTTGATTGTGAAATATGTAATGTCTTCATGGCTAAATGCAAGCAGTCCTTAAAAGGCACTTTTCGATCAGTTCAAAACGTATATAAACATTTTCTGCTCGCGCTTTGCGCTCGCATTATCAATGTAGGAAGATCTCCTCTTACTCATCTTTTTCATGATTTAGGAAACATGAATAGAGTGTCCCGTTCTAGGTCTAAATCTAGAATTTTTCCGCTCGCACTTCGCGCTCGCATCAATTGATTTGATTTGATTTATTGTTTTCTTCTGCATCCATAACATTCGTATAATACATTTTTCACAACATAAAAAACATAATATGTTAGCATTTTTGGCATGAATCATAAATAAAGAGTACTAAAAAATAATTCCAGACAAAAATGATTAACTATATGATATTCACAATTTGCAGGAGGATTGTCATCATAAGCAGATTGCTTGAAAAAAATGACAATCCCAAACTTATACTAATTGAATTAATACATTTATAAAGCAGAATTGGCATATATTTTCAAATACGAAACATTAATTCATATTATAGTATGAAGATGAAGATGATAAAGCTGAGGGTGACGGTGATATGATGATGATGTTGATGATGATGATGATTATGATGATGATGATGATGAAGGCCATGGAGATGATGGTGGTCATGATGAAGATATTGGTAATGACTAAATCGAAGGACAATAAATTCACGATAAAAAGGATACAACACAAAGGTTTTACTTCAAATATTCTGATAATAACATAGATTTAACGTTTGCCTTAAATGAGTGAAGAGACGAAGATTGTTTTACAAACTCTGCTGGTAGAGAGTTCCACAAATCTGGACCATGGTGTCTTATGGATCTCTGCGCAATAAGCAGTTTGGGGTTGATTAAATGGAAATTTGAAGAGTTACGGGCAGGGTATGAATGAATAGATGTATTCAGATAATAAAAATTGTGGAATGAAGGTAGGTGGGAGCATGTTATTTACGTACTTAAACATAAGTAGTAAACTTTGAAGTGTATTTATGTCAAATACTGTTAGAGTCTTTAGTTTATGGAATAATGGATTTGTGTGTGATAAATATTGGGAATCAGTACAGATTCGAATTGTTTTTTTCTGTAATTAAGTAAATTTTAAAGTTTTCCATTCTTTATGTAGAAATGTCAAAAATTTTCAGCTCGCGCTTCGCGCTCGCATTATTTAATTGATGAAATATGTAATGTCTTCATGGCTAAATGCAAGCAGTCCTTAAAAGACACTTTTCGATCAGTTCAAAACGTATACAAACATTTTCTGCTCGCGCTTTGCGCTCGCATTATTAATGTAGGAAGATCCCCTCTTACTCATCTTTTTCATGATTTAGGAAACATGAATAGTGTCCCGTTCTAGGTCTAAATCTAGAATTTTTCCGCTCGCACTTCGCGCTCGCATCATTTGATTGATGAAATATGTAATGTCTTCATGGCTAAATGCAAGCAGTCCTTAAAAGGCACTTTTCGATCAGTTCAAAACGTATACAAACATTTTCTGCTTGCGCTTTGCGCTCGCATTATTAATGTAGGAAGATCCCCTCTTACTCATCTTTTTCATGATTTAGGAAACATGAATAGAGTGTCCTGTTCTAGGTCTAAATCTAGAATTTTTCCGCTCGCACTTCACGCTCGCATCAATTGTTTAGTTATACTGTATAGCTATCCTGTTCATGATTACAAAAACTGATTAAAGTTTTCCATTCTTTATGTAGAAATGTCAAAAATTTTCAGCTCGCGCTTCGCGCTCGCATTATTTGATTGTTGAAATATATAACGTCTACAGGACTGGTACATTCTAAAAACTGAAATGTTGGATTTTAACACTTTCTAAGTGTTGAAATATGTAAATGTTATTTCACCATTTATCATGTTGCGAAAAGGGTGAGTTTTACAATACAACATGATCCGCAAACCAAAAAAGGTTATACCTATCTCGCTGTTCTAACAATTCCGAAAATGCTGAAATAAATATCGCATTGCCATTGGCTAAAAGTCATACGTATGATGACGTCATGAAGAGCGTCTAGCATTTTACAAAAGGTTGAGTCAGAGGCGCTTTTCCATTGGTCCATACTGATCACGTGAACAAGATCGCCGCGAAAACCTCGTCACTATCTCATCACGAGACTCTAGTGCTATGGACCGAAATTATCCCCCAAAATCCTGTTTTTTAGAAGGTAAGTTGATCTCTTAAGTAGTATATTTCCACAGTTTAACACATTATGAGCTGAATCAAGCTATTTTTTTCTTCTTCTTCTTTCATTTTTCAAGTGGAGTTGCGTAGAATACCCTGGACCTTGCTAATTGTGAAGAAGATCTTTGCTTTGACTCGCCTGCGTCTATTGCCAATAATGTGTGCTGTATAATGTGGGGACCTTCAAGCTCCCCTAAAGCTACGCACTGAATTGTATTCAGCAGCTAAAAAGTCACAAAAATCATTGGTTTCTGCAAATTTCATTTCCTTATCCTGATTCAACATATTCTAAAGTTGATTTGTGGAGAAAATTATGACGGGTGAATGCCTAATGGCACATTTTCAGGTCGATATCAATGCCGATGATTTGTTCCGAAAAATGAAGAAGGGGTCCATGTAACGTAGCCTACCGTCTGTAGGGTAGGTCTAGATCTACATGCGAAGTAATGTGCAGTGTGTATCGCGTGTGTATTTGACTGATTTGAACACGTTGCATTGCAGGTCTAACTGTAACATAGGCTAGAGTGTTCTAGATCTATGTGAATTGTGATTTGTATGGTGCGTAGCTTTGGCCTTAAAGGTAATGGACAGTAGTGGTAGCAAAATGAAAGTTGGCATGAAACTGCTCAAATATAGACCTAGGCCTAGTGACTAGTCTGATATTGTTCGGTTTGCATACAAAAATACATGAGTGAGATAATCTGGTATTCTCTTCACGATTTCCGGTGATTTTCAGCTAAATAATTCAAATGATCGTATATCAACCGTCACCTTATATGATGCCTGTCCCTAAATACCGACCTCTTAACAGTTTCCCGTCCTACTACAGAAAAAGTTCTCTATAAAAATTTCTTCAAATGTTACTGACTTATACTTTTAGGGAAAATACTGCTCCATATGGTCCACTTTAATACATTAAAGTCACGAATGTAGGCCTACGCCAATTTGGAATGGCCGTCAGAACAGAAAACCCTTGCATATTTCTTGAAATAAAAGATGGTGTCTTAATACCGACCTTTCAAATTGACAATGAAAATAATTTGAAAATTTAGATGAAAATAAGTTAAATTTGAAATCAAATAGAACTTCAATCGATTCTCCAGATGTCAATTACCCGGATTCGTGTAGTTTTTTTATAGATAAAATACAGCTTCGAAAATGTAATTTTAATGGTATTTTTTCCAAGTTAGACGTTTGACATCTCTTGTTTTCCTTGTAAAAACTGCACAATAATTGACGCGCATATATGGGGATGGCGTAGTTAAGACGCGCTCGGTTCAACGGCACATAGCGGTTCGCACACACTGTTTACACATGTGTGAATTTTCAACGCAGGCCCGCGCTGAGAACTTGACGTATCTTTCGTTGATATTTCAGCCATTTCTAGATCTAAACAAATATTTTTCAAGAAAACGTCAACTATGTTCGAAATGAGTCATTCTACATCAGTTCATGTAGTAATTTTCGTTCCCCCTAACAAAGTAGTTAAATATTCAAAGCGCCACTTTTCCCACTACTGTACCTTTAAGCTTAGTTTAGGACCATACATAGCCTAGCCCCACTCAGGGAGTCATTGGTATGCTGAGTTGTGCAAATTTATGTGACATGCAGCCCTCTATAGTTGGATAATTTTAATGACATCAACTCCTACTAAATAAAATGTATGCATTTGTTTAGACCAAATGTTGCATATATTCTTACATCCGTATTTGTAACTATTTCCAGTTTTTAGTGGCTTATAAACTAACTTGCCGCAAATCAATCTGTCTTTCATATACAGTTGCAGCAGGAATTCCATCTCTTATTTCCTGATGCAGCAGCTAGACTCATTTCAACCTGGGAAACGCGGTTTTCCCCATTCATCCTGAAAGTAGGAGAATTATCCAGACTTCCTAAACTCCAAACACTGATGGATGAGAACAAGAAGACCAAGGATGCACACAATGGAACACCTGGTATGAAATATTCATTTTATGACTATGATTTATGACAGATTTGTATTAAGGCACTTCTCATGAGGACATTCTTAGCTATGGGGACCCTGTTATAACAGACCACCCAAATAACCTGCCCAATTAACTCCCTGGGTAAAAAAACAAATGCCTGTACAAGGCAACCAGGATTTGTATTTTACCTAGAGTGTAGTGTACCCTTACCGATGGGGTATGAACTGAATTCTGCATATTTAGCACTATTTCTAATCTTCAGATCCAAAATGGAACTATTCACAAAGAGGATGCAACAAGTCCTACGTGTATGTTCATCCATCAATTTTGGATGGTGTATGTATTTCAGTAGCATGAAACTAATAATTTGTGGATGAATTTCAAGCATGCTTAACTATTGTCACTACTCAGAACTTCATAGCATTAGGTGAAATGTCAGATAATTGATTTTTAAAAATTTCTTTTAGGAAGTTTGAGGAAGCTTTTTAGGCTTGTAAAAATAATTTTAAAGAGTTAAATTGCTGTATTGCTTTCCATAATGTATTTCCTTGTAGGGCCTCTGAATGGAATTCTGCCTTGATAAGTGGAGCTATAGTTATCCATGTATATTGTTATTCGTTCATTCATTTGTTTATTTATTCATTTATTTGTGTATTCTTTTATTCATTTTCTTCCAGATGCCCTGTTTGCTTACAAAGTACTGATATACCTTCTCCCATCACACGCAGGGAAGAAATCTTCAATTTCAGATGCTCTCTCATACTTCATGGTCACAAGACCGGTATGAAATAAATTGAATGTAATTTTTAACTCACTATTCCAATTGTTTATTGAGTAATCATGGAAACCTGTCAACTAAAACTTGAATACATGAAGGTCATTGTGGGCTATTCATCATATGGATTAACAGAGATGGCACACACTCTCTCTGGGACCATTTGTTTTAAACTTCATTGACATTTAATTATAATTGATGTAGCAATAACTTGCAGTAGGTGGAAATGACTTTGAATTTGCATGCCTCTGCCAACAAAGTGGTCAGGGCATAATCTTGGGTTGTCCATTTGCATGTTTGTATCAGGTTGACAATCTAATTAAATTTTTGGTAGTGTTAAAGGTCAGAGTGCCAAATGGCATTTGGCTAATGTTAAGGGTCACAGCAAAGTTGAAATAGCCCGTTCTCCGAGGATCTTGAGAATGGTCTAGCTAATCGGCTTAAAATTTAGCATATAGATTGGGCTGATAATGATAAATCTAGGGTCACTAGGACAAAGGCACATGGCACAGCTATATCAATACCCTGAACCTGCAAAACTTCTTTGGTCGCAATATAACATGTGGGCATAATGTTTGACTGCGTACAGTCAAAATTACTCCAGTTACGTTTTGAATTCCTTTGAATACAGTCAACTCTGCATAAGTCAAAAATCACCTAGGTCAAACTAAATAAATAGTCCCTGTTCATCTTTATGTGCAATATACATCGAGTAAGTCGAATTTCACATAAGTCAAATAATTTTTCATGGTCCCTTGGAGTTTTACTTATGCGAAGTTGACTGTATATGTATCATGTTCAAATTTTGATGGTCCATGTACAGCATACTGGCAAAGACTGTATACAAATGAGCCGAGTGCCTCATTTAAATGAACTCTCGTGTTCTTGACCCGTTATACAAGTTCAAATTTATATTTTTCGAAAGCTTGATAAATTTGCCACGCAGGCATGCACATTTTGTATTGGCCTTATTAAGGCATAGGTGGGAAAAAGAGCACATTATTTCTACAATTTATGTTCCTTTTTATCCCAGTTTCATCCATTGCATTTTATATCTTATAAGACTAATTTCTGATTTTAATTGGAATAGCCAGTAAATATAGAGATTTGATTATAATTATGATTCAAAAGACAGAATGCCAAAATATTGAATAATTTGCAAGATATCACAATTTGAAAATAACATATTTTTCGGGGTCATAGCAATATCATTGCACTGAGTTCTTTTATATTCTAAATCTTTTTTGCTTCACTGCATCTATGCCGTGCACATTGCACCTGCACATATCCTCAACCCCTGGAATTACTGTACTACTATTATGACACTTGTGTTTCCTTGCAGAACGGAACCGCTGTGGCGAGTTTTCTCGTTGAGAAAACGGATCAAAAGAGAACCCAGCCGTACCTGCTTCGCATAGGAGATGGCTTCACATCCCCGTCGACTTTCTTCATCATTGTTGATGGGAAAGCCGTACCCTGCGAGAGTGATGCTACTCAAGCAGTTGATGCTCTATTCAAGAGCCACTACATTTTTAACATTGAGTATGCAGATGAGCTGAAGGGATTCTATGCATTCTTAGAGCACTTCGTGTATGGAATCGGGGTTTCTACTGATCACATTCCTGTCCGTGCACGTGAACTTATGGCAAGCATAACAGCATTGGCTCGCACCCAAAGCCATTAATCATTTCCAACTTCAACTGGAAGAACTGGACATCGGTTTTCTTGCCTATGTATGGAGAATCATTACATTTCAAAGTAAACCTTTCCCTATTCGCAACCATTTTTTAATACAGGTAGTTCCTAGTCAATGCATCTGGGAGAGTATTCCGTATTCTATCCTTGGATTTAGTTGACGAATACAGTATGTATCAAATTAGGGCTTATTTTAGGCCTGTATGGTGTGAAAGTCTCAACATGCTTTTGATATGGCTGTCAATAGTTCCATGGTATAGATCATTCTAGTTTTTGATTCATGTGAAAATGTCAGCATACATGGATTTATTCTGTTAAATTTGTCTCGTAGTTCTGAATACATACACACCTGTATAACATTTGTCTGAATTGTGTGTAAGTGGGGAATCTTTATCATTGGAACCTGTGTAGTATAGCAGTGTTTTATACATACATGAATATTTGATTCAACTGATGACTGTATAATGTTTGGGTACATCAGATAATATTATTCATTGTGAAATCCTGGGGACATGCACAATGAGCCATTCCAACACCCTTTATTAGTAGCTTTTTCTCATATTTTTCTTTTTAAGAATTAAAGTAATTTCTTGTCAGTGTGAATTCCCCTTTAAGCAGTAGATAACTGAGACTATGGTATGTATTGTTGAAATCTGTATGTATACAGTATATAATTCCATGTTCAGAACTTTTCTATCTAGTTTCCAGAAATGTAAATTTTATGACATCTGCAACAGCTTATACACATTTTTATTGGATGCTTTTTTTTTTTTTTGCTTTAGTAATTTCCCCCATGGTTTCCCATTCTCTCCATTCCTTCACTCAGTCTTCTAGGAAGCAGAGTGGGTGGTTACCTAGATAATTGTATGATTCTGGTGTCTTTTGCTTTTGTCTTTTTTTTTTTTTTTTGGTTTGTTTTGTTTTGGGTTTTTTTTTTATGGCATCTCTTAATAGTTTCCACCATGGTTTCCCATTCTCTCCATTGTTTCAGTCTCCTAGCAAGCAGAATGGGTGGTTACCTAGTGTACGATCCTGGCGTCTCTTGCTGTTGTCTGTGTTTTGTTTTGTTTTTTTTTTTTTTTTTTTTTTTTTTTTTGGGGGGGGTTAGTAGTTTCCCCCATGGTTTCCCATTCTCTCCATTGTTTCAGTCATCTAGCAAGCAGAATGGGTGGTTACCTAGTGTACGATCATGGCGTCTCTTGCTGTTGAAGCTCGACGTCTTCCTCTGTTTTTTTTTTTTTTTTTTTTTTTTGGGGGGGTTAGTAGTTTCCCCCATGGTTTCCCATTCTCTCCATTGTTTCAGTCATCTAGCAAGCAGAATGGGTGGTTACCTAGTGTACGATCCTGGCGTCTCTTGCTGTTGTTTGGTTTTTTTTTTTGGGGGGGGGTCAGTAGTTTCCCCCCTGGTTTCCCATTCTCTCCATTGTTTCAGTCATCTAGCAAGCAGAATAGGTGGTTACCTAGTGTACGATCCTGGCGTCTCTTGCTGTTGTCTGGTTTTTTTGTTTTTTTTTTTTGGGGGGGGTTAGTAGTTTCCCCCATGGTTTCCCATTCTCTCCATTGTTTCAGTCATCTAGCAAGCAGAATGGGTGGTTACCTAGTGTACGATCCTGGCGTCTCTTGCTGTTGTTTGGTTTTTTTTTTTGGGGGGGGTCAGTAGTTTCCCCCATGGTTTCCCATTCTCTCCATTGTTTCAGTCATCTAGCAAGCAGAATAGGTGGTTACCTAGTGTACGATCCTGGCGTCTCTTGCTGTTGTTTCGTTGTTGTTTTTTTTTTTTGGGGGGGGGTCAGTAGTTTCCCGCATGGTTTCCCATTCTCTCCATTGTTTCAGTCTTCTAGCAAGCAGAATGGGTGGTTACCTAGTGTACGATCCTGGCGTCTCTTGCTGTTTGTTTTTGTTTTGTTTTGTTTTTTTTTGGGGGGGGGTGTGGGTTAGTATCCCCCATGGTTTTCCATTCTCTCCATTGTTTCAGTCATCTAGCAAGCAGAATGGGTGGTTACCTAGTGTACGATCCTGGCGTCTCTTGCTGTTGTCTGCTTTTTTTTTGGGGGGGGGGTTAGTAGTTTCCCCCATGGTTTCCCATTTTCTCCATTGTTTCAGTCATCTAGCAAGCAGAATGGGTGGTTACCTAGTGTACGATCCTGGCGTCTCTTGCTGTTGTCTTTTTTTTTTTTTTTGTATGTGTTTTTTTTTTTTTTTTGGGGGGGGTAGTAGTTTCCCCCATGGTTTCCCATTCTCTCCATTGTTTCAGTCATCTAGCAAGCAGAATGGGTGGTTACCTAGTGTACGATCCTGGTGTCTCTTGCTGTTGTCTGTTTTTTGTTTGGTTTTTTTTTTTTTATTTTTTTTTTTGGGGGGGGGTTGTAGTTTCCCCCATGGTATCCCATTCTCTCCATTGTTTCAGTCTTCTAGCAAGCAGAATGGGTGGTTACGTAGTGTACGATCCTGACATTTCATCTTCTTGTCCAGTGTTGTGGTACTTTAAATCATATTTAGAAGTTTCCTACAGTATTGCATTATCTTTGAACTATCATAAGATTCTTAACCAAGAATGCTGAGGCTATTTAATGAGGGAGAGTATATTTGGTTCAGTAATCAAGTTTGTATAGGTGTTCACCAATCCGTCTGTTACTTGTCATGGTGAAGCTACTCCCTATTGCAGTTGAGTAATCATTTATCCCTTTGCAGTTGATTAATTCTTTATCAGAATCGTGGCTAATTGAAATAGGCATGTGATGTGAAACTCTTGACCCTGAATATGCTTTCGACATTGGGGTGGCATGAGCCCCCTTCCATATCATATGAAAACAAGTGAAAAGTAACAATTTCCATGAGAATGTGTAGGTAATAGATTTATTTTATCAAAACAGTATATTTTGTGATGTGGAGCTGATGTTCTAACGTAATGAGGTCAAGGTAAAAGGATAGTTTTAAAAAAATGATGAAAGAAGTGCTTAATGGATCATTTCATAATTGATTCATTGAGCTCAAATTTTTAAAGAAACATCCACACATCTGTCATTGCAACATTGCTTTTATGTGATATCTTTCATAACCAGGGACACAATACTTGCATGTTAGGCATCCTGGAAAGGATGCTTCATGATGAAGTATGATGCCCACATACAAAATTCAGTCTTGTTTTTATATATTTCTGCTGTTCTGCATCAATTTTACCTACACAAACATTAAAAACATCCAAAGATAAATACAAAGCATCATTTCTGATAGTTGTTTTCATTTGAAATTGTAAATTAATTTGATGCTAGATCCCCTCTATCCCACTACTGAACTTCCCCATTAAGCTGTAGATGATTGAGAATATCTTATGTACAGTTTATATCTGTATGTTTACAGTATAATTGAATGTTCATGAATTTTTCTATCAAGTTTCCAGAAATTTGAATTTTTTATGACATTTGCAACAGTTTATACATATTTCATATTTGATGCGTTTTACTTAGACAAATTTAAAATCGATTGTTATAAAATTTGCAACAACACTCACTTTTTTGTTGCATTCATTTAAATTTGTCAAAGTTGATACTGATTTTTATGGCATTTGTAACAACTTGTATTGGATTAGATGCATTTGAATTTGACAAATTTGAAATGGATTGTCATGACATTTGCAATAACTTATATTATTGATTGGATGCATTTGGATTTGACAAATTTGAAATGGGTTTTTTGTGCATTTGCAACAACTTTCACATTTTTGATTGAGTGAATGTAAATAAATATTTAGCTCTTGCAATCATTTGAACTGACATGTTTTGTTGAGCTTATCTGTACAGTATGATGTTCTGAATGGCAAGTCACCCTTTTAAGTGTTAAATTTAACATATTAAAACAGTTACATTCAACATTTTCCCCCAACATTTTCAAAACGCTGAATATCTAACATTTGTACAAACGCTGGAACAACATTTAAAAAGTGGTCATTCCTCGGCCCTTTTCTAAATGTTGATTCACCATTTTAACTGTTAATTTTAACACTTTGACAAAAGGTACATTCAACCTTTTTTCCAACATTTTCAAAACGCTGAATATCTAACATTTAACAAAACGCTGGATTAACATTTAAAGAGTGGTCACTCCTCGGCCCTTTTCTAAATGTTGAATCTAACATTTATCAGGTTAGATTCAGCATGAGTGTTTTTAGAGTGTAGGCCTACCTTTCCGATCAGTTCAAAACGTTTATCAAAAAATTCTACTCGCGCTTCGCGTTCGCAGTATATTGTAGGCACATCTTTTTTCAGAATGTTCAAATTTTAGGGGGAAAAAATACATACAATTAAAAAAAAATTGCTCGCGCTTCGCGCAGGCATTATAAAATAAGGATTATGATATCATACATTTATGTTGATTTAAAGAATAAATCTAAGAAGTGATTTATAGGACTACCCCCTTGAAAGAAACAAACGAAAGAAAAAACACATCTTCGAGCGGCCGATCGGGAAAATATGGCTGAAAAAATATTTCCGGGCCCCTTTATTGGCAAAGGCTGGATCCGCCCCTGATTCATGTGCCTATGAAATAAGATAATTTAACATGCATTTAAGGCATTATGATTGCCTGGGGGAGGGAGGGGCCGCCATTTTCCCGAAAAGTACAGGGGCGCCAAAATCAGGTCGAATTTGGGCCCCCCTCCCTACGAAATCCTGGATCCGCGCCTGGGAGAGAGTGCTTGCGTTATGTAAGGGTAGAATAAGATGACCTATTGAATTGAATTTACTATTAGCGAATCGATAAAATTCCGCTTTAGTTTAGGTTTAATTGTCGTGAAACAGATGTAACGATTCGGTTTTGTTGTCAGAATCATAAGTGGGATCATAACGTATTATCCGGGGTATTATCCCGCGTATATAATAGGTGTAAAGATGGGGGGGGGGGGTTAAATTAATATATCTAATATTCCGTCGAGGTTGTTAAAATAATAACTATAAATTGAAAACTATAGGCCTACTAGTTAAGAGTTTGCATAAAGCTCAAGTGGAATCAAAGTCCTCTTTGCCTCGGGTGCTTTGCAAGACATCCACAATGCAAACAAAACTGCCTTCACCTGCATAAACGTTCATTGGAATAGGCTTTCAAAGCAATCGGATTGCGGTGCCGTGTATCAGCAATATTTTCAAGGTATCCAGTTGATTTTTACGTTCTATTGATTAACATTATATAATTGAGGCTTTTCCAAAGAAATTTACTGGGGAGACTGAATCGTTTTCAAGTTTGGTACTGTAAACCATTACCCCGAACAGGTTAAAAACACGAAATTGGCGCGCGCTCTCGGATCTCGATGCAAATCGAATATAATAACAGCGTGCGTAGAAACCGCAGCAAGCTTACTGTATTTACAATTACATCAATCGTCTTTCTGAAACAACTGTGTCGAATAAAAATCTTGCTCTGATCTCGTTTTTTGCGAAGACAGTCTCACTATTAAAGGATATATCTGTTAAATGGGATAAATTTGAACAGTTTCAACCATGGGTCTTAGTCAACTTTTCACCTCGTTTTTCTCATATTTCAGAGACAAAACTTGGTTCCTAATGCGGAGAGGAGATGACCAGCGGTACCGGGTTGGTGCACCCGGGGACCTCGGGGAGGAAGCACTACAGGTAACCGCTGATAACTTAACGAGTTGTTTGTTTCGGAATGTTAGGCCTGTCGTAACGGTAGGCCTGAATTCACAAGTGTTAAAACTAGGTCCTAGGACAAAGTAAACACTTGTGGTGTTTACAGATTTTTCCACAGATTTTGTGTATGGTATTAAAGGTAAGGTCACGTCCCCCAAGCCGAGGCCAAGTCTGTGCAATGCCAATGGCAGTGCCCTCTTTTGCAGGGCCCTGTGGCTGTGACGTGCCTGTCACTTGTCAGGTCTAACATTCGACCTACCTATTATTTAAACTGGTAACTGCCTTGATACTGGGTTGTTTAACAACAACAACTACTACTGGGGGTGTTGATGTAACTCTTAGAAATTTGACAAGCAAAAAGATGAAAAATTAAAAAAGATAATAATTTTAAACATTAGATCAAAGGGGAATGAAAACCTTTGAACAAGTGGGCTTGTGTGGAAAGAGAATAATCAAAGAATAAGATCAAAGAAAGTTTGAGAATATTGGGCAAATAATGAGAAAATTATGAGCATTTGAATATTGTGATCACTATTAAATGCTATGGAGATCCTTCTATTGGCAATGCGACAAATATATGTGATGTCACATGTTAACAACTTTCCCAGGCTTTGATGAAGTTTATAAAATACATGTACCTCCAAAATGTCTATTTTGCTCTTTCCTATGGTGATACAAACTCTTATCCTTTGATGTATTTTTGATAATCTGTATTAAAGAAAGAATTCATGATCTACTGATAGAAGTCTAGTAAAAGACACTTGTTCACTGCTACCACCCTGCCTGTGGGTAATCAACAGGTAGGACTATGGTATGCCAATGTTGTACAGAGCACACACTTTAAAAAATCATTAAAATCTCACTTTTGTGACCAAAATTACTAATTTGATTAATTTCCATACAGTTGCAATTTATTTTTTCATTAGTAACTTGGGAATAATTTTTGTATTCACCAGAGTGCTCAAAAACTTGAATTTTGGGCATATTTTTTGTACGCCCTCTGTTGGTGGAAAGTAATATGGCAAGAAAATTTTCATTTTTTGATCTCTATTTTTAATTAAGAAAAAAATAATTTAAAGAATCAAATTTAAATAAGAGTAAGTTGTATGAATAATAGGTGTAATGGAAATTGTCAGTGTAAAAAAATCAAGCATTTGCCCCAAAGAAAAAGAGAAAATACCAAACATTGCCACCCTTATTTTGCCACACATGGAGATATAAGTGAGAACAAGGTTATATCATAACCTTGTTCATTGAATGAGTGGTAAAAGAGGCATTTTAAATGAAATAATATGAAAGTGATGGGAAATTTGGTTACATGTGACATCACACATCCTTGTTGCATTGCCAATTGGAGGAACTACATTACAATAACAAATGCTCATATCTTTCTAACTATTCATTCAATTTTCCTCAAACTTTTGTGGATCTGTTTGAGTTTTCAAACAAAGTATCTTGTTTCAATTGTTTCATTTTCCTTTAAGTTCTAACTTCAATGTAGCCTAATAAACATGTAGATCTAGATAGGCCTAAGATTAATAAAGGTCTCTGTTCTAACACGTAACATTTTTTAAGTCTTTGGGATGACTCGGCCAGGATTGAATCCCAAACCTCCCGGTAATTAGTTGGGGGCTGAGATAATGCAAATTTACATGTAGGCTGAAAACCAAGAATGCTGTAAATGACAACAGAGACAAGCACACATCGCTATGTGTATTGATATCTCTTGAAATTAAAAAGAGCTGTGTGTTCTGATTTAAAGAAGACCTCAGTAGGATATAGTTACGTAATATTCTGGGCTGAAAATAATTAAATGAAATGAATATCAAGTGCCGTAATCCGTTGGAGACTGAGCCTGTACATGCAATGTATGGGGGAAGGAGTCTAAGGAAAACATGTTACAGCAAAATTATCCAGGACTCCCTAAATGGGATAAATCAGTTGTCAATCCAATATATTTAATTCTTGGAAGACAAATTTGAATGAACATAATTTCATTTTAATAATAAAATATATAAGAGAAAAAGTGGTGATATATCAATTTTTCTTATTGAATATTCATGAAGGTACTGTATGCTAGAACTGTAGGCCTACACCAAATTAATGCAAATCTTTACAATGTCATAAATTTGTTAATCCTTGTCCAATTTTTTGATTAATTTTTTTAGGTGTTTTATTTGTATGATTTTCTTTTAATATCTGTTCACATATTGTTTTCAGCCTTAAATAACCCTTTTCACTACATGTAGTAATGTGCTATGTGTACTTAAGTCATCCTAGTTGCTACAAGTATGTAGGTCTAGTGTATACATTGCTCCTTGGGGACACTGTCCAATGTAACAACATTCACATTGTACATGGTTTTGCTCAATAAACTTCCACATGGTGTAAAAACTGTCAATACAAATGAACAGTAAAGCCTGCAAAACAACCCTGCTCATAATTTACACTGATGTATCACAATAGGTGGTTTCAGACCGCCTCGAAGTTCGCCAGTTCCAGGTACATTCTCTGATCGGGAAATACCAGGTATTTTGGTAATGTGAAAGCAAACTACGTGTAATTTATCTGAAAGAAAATACCCGCTAAATAGTAGGTACTTGGCGAAATTACGATAACTTTCGTGGGGATTTTTCCAAGGTCGCAGGTATTTTGGCAATGTGAAAGCAAATTACGGGAACTTTTAGCCCAGTGTGTCGTTGGGCGCGGCGACGTGGGTGGCTGCTGGGCTAGTGATCTTGAATCTCGCACCTTGCCTGCTTATCAGACCATATTGCGCATGCTCGTAACTTCGGGAACTTATCCCGAAGGATGTGTTTCGGGGCGGTGTGAATGCAGGAATAATTAACGGGTATTTTGTAGCCTTAAAAAGTTCTCGTAATTTAACGGGGATTCTTGTGATCGAGGTGGTTTGAAACCACCTAATATGTGCCCAATTTTTGGGACAGAAAAGGGTCAATGAAACAACCAGTCATTTAACAATGATTCTTTTCAAACTTTTACCACCTTGGCAATGGATGTCAACCTGCACAGTTTGTGTAAATCTGTGAAGTGCATATCAATAATTGTACAGTAATTTGCAAGTAGGCCAATAGTGTGCCAACAACTTCCCACAATGAAGGCGCACAAGTGAAGGCTAGGAAAAGAATGGTCTATTGTCATTACACAATGGCCCCTTTTCATATGTTCTAGGTTGCATTCTATTCAGGCTCACATACACTTTATCTTTGGTTATATTTCAATAGGTTTTATTGAGTAATGTACTGAAGAGACCTGTACTGTAAATTTAAGTTGGGAATTGCTATGACTATTCCCTGTCTGTAGTATGCACTGAAGTACTTGTATAAAGGTAATGAAAGTGAGAATGAAAAAAAAAAATCATCAAAGTTGGATACTGAGATCACTGGAATATTCTACCAGTAGTATTTTTTTTCTAGCTGGCATGGATCCCCTCCTTCCAATTAGAGTATGAATGCCTATATTTTTTTAGGGCAATGTTTAACATTGCTCTTCAATACAAAACTGTTGACTTGGTATCGATCTGTATACATACAGTACATACATGTAGCCCTATACATGTACAGTAGTATATTGTTCATTCTTTCTTTCTTTGTTTCTTTTTTTTTGTCAAAAAGTAGAGCTAAATACACGTACCTGAGTATCAATCAGTTCATGAATATTTAAACAATTGTAACTGCAATTCTTGAGGATTTCTATTTGTACAGTTATTAATATTTGATAAATGAGTACTTTATTCTTGAAAAAGGGTTTTGAATTTCATTTCCCCCCAAAGTTTTGTCAAATATGTTTCCTAGAGTTCCAAACATTAGAATATAAAATAATTGAAACTATAAACTTAACATTTTTAAGAAGCTATTCAATTTTAGGGGTATAAGGACAAAATATATGTACAGTACCTGTAGTTACTATCAATTGTACTTTACAGATTGTACATGCGTGCGGGGGGGGCACTCAGTATATAATGCATAGTGGGTATGTGCTGCGGAGGGGACCCCCATTTTTACACTCAAATTTCAGTTCCAAGGCATAGCATTTTTGTATTATTGAGAAAAAGAACAAAGAAAGCCGCTCCTAAGCATAGAATTTTCTTCTTATCAAGAAAAAAGAAGAAAGAAATCCACTCCGAAGCTTCACATATTTTCCGTTCCGGCCACATTGATCTGCTACGATGAGCCGTAATTTTGGTGAAAAGCGGCCGCAGAGCGCTGTCCGACCATCGCCTGTGTACTAGCGCACCCGGCACCCATACTGCTTGTACCGCCAGGCTAGCTGCATGCACGATCCATAGGGATGCATACACACTCAAACCCAGGCGACCTGTTCCAAGGACCCCGTTTTCACAAACATTTGTAGTTCCGAAGCCCATTCTGAGGACCCTCCTTTTTATTTAAGCCCGCTCCAAGGACCCTGTTTTTTTGTCTCGCCCGCGGCACACACCTACATGTACTACTTTTTTTTAATTCATGTATTTTGTAATTTACAAAAATAATAATAATTGTCTTTTATATAGGGCGGTATCAATCACCAACTGCTCAAAGCACTTCACAATTGTTATTACATGTACCTGGTTACTGGATTCATTGCTTTTTTAGCAGAATGTTAGGTGCAAATTTGCAAAAAAATTAAAACCAACTACCAACCACTATGACGGTTGTTCCCTACCGGTACCCAATTAGCACCTGGGTGAGAGTGGTTAAAGTGTGGATTGACACCTTGCCAATGATGCTAGTCCACGGTGAAATTCAAACACACAACCCTCTGATTACAAGACAAGAAAGAATCGCTACACCATGGCGCTTCCACTACATGGGGGTAGCTGCTTGTCTATGATGTCACAACTCAAATACTTCAGATTCTATATAATCTTTCATGGACTTTCCTCAAACATTTACCAATATTTCTAATTATTTGTTTGTGCCACATATTCAATCAACTTTTCTTTTAAGGGTGAACTTCCCCTCTATAATGTTTCACAAAAGTTTAGAATACATGTACATCTTAGTTTACACATTTGAAGGATTAGAATGAATGAAAAGAAAATACCTCTCTGTGTTTTGATCCTCTGCTTTTTGGCGATTAGTGATTCAATAGCAGTCAGTGCTTATCACCCTGATATGTATTTACAATGTACATGGTAAGTGATAAATGTAAATTTGTAATATCATTTGAAGTTGTGCTACATGTAGTTTTTTTTTTAAGATAGGAGAATAGCTAGGTATGAAACACTATCTGAATTCAAATTCAGGAATCTTTCAACTGATTAGTTATACGAAGAGTACACTTGCAATGATTTTTTTTTATAAACATGGCTTTTCCTTCTGTCCTTCGTCACATCCACTCACAAGCGGATACTGTCTGGCAAATCAGCTTTTAGAGAAGACAATAAAGTCTAGAGCTCTATTGAAGATCAGGGAAGTGATTCATGAAAGGCTTTATTCAGTTTACAAATGATTTTTTTATGTGGTAAATTCCACTGAAAGTTACTAGCTACTATAACCCTTTCATCTGATTGGATGAGAGCCAAGTCGTCAGTAAGAATAATTGATAAATCTCTAGTGAAATCCTCCCCTGGTTCAGAAACAGACTTGAAAAAAAAAAAAAATGAGAGTTTGATCATATCTAAGGCCGTGTTAATGCTTCCACTTTTCAGGCCAGAATCAGCGTTTCCAAACGCGATTAGTCCAAAACACGGTTGCGTCCATGCTTACTTTCATTTGAACGCTGTTTCAAAACACCGATCGTAAACTCACAAAAAGGTGCGTTTGTAAACGTTGTTTGACCAGAATCAGGCTTTCTTGGGAAGTATAAACAGAACCACGATCGTAAACGTGTTTAAATGACGTCATTTGGTAATGCTTCCGGTGAGATGAAAATCCGCGAGCAAATACAGTCGTATCGCTCCATGTTATCTCCACGTAATAGCAACACTCGAAAAAAAAAAATTTCGAAAAAAGGCACGTCCAATTTGACCTCGCTTTACAATGCGAAGCAAGCTGGAGATCGTGATTTGCTCTGAAAAGTTAAGCATAAACAGCACTCCCAGAACCACGTTTACGATCGAACGTTTGAAATCGCTGATTCTGTCCTCGCAATTGAAGCATAAACATACCCTTAGACTACTACCGGTATACAGTGGTCATATCTAACACTACTACAGGTATACGCTGGTGTAGATTTAAGAAGGAAACCTTATAATGAACCAGTATGTGACACCATGTACATACCTATATGCACACTAGGATGATACACTTTGAGGTACAGTTATCTTTATATATTGTACTCTCGTATAATTACACTGAAGCCTCATTAGAATGACAGTACTAATCTCCTGATTCTTTTTATTACCCAAGGTGAGTAGAGGTACTTCCTAATCTGATCTTTTTTTACGACTGACGGTTCACACCTGACTCTTTCGACGCTTCCAATTAATCTCACTGGATTACAAAAATACATGTACCCGTAAATACCTCAGTATGAGCCTCGAAAAAACCTGATAACAATTTTATGGGTTCACACCTGCCTTGTGTTAAGATAACAATTCTTGTATTAAATCTGCAGCAAGACTCACATTCACATTCCTATTCTTGCTTATTCTGTCATCTCTATGTGTTTGAATCGCATACAGTAATTTTAATCAAAAATTGTTCATTATTCATTTCATAAGCACAAAATTATGAAATTGCTCCTCGACTCCTCTTGAAAAGTTGTCATCTACCAGTAGGTCATAATGAGCTACAACTAAAGTTGATCTGATAACTTCCAAATGTACATGTACTTGTACGTATACAATTGGAGAGCTGTACTGTACATGCAAGTGATACCATGAAATTCAATCTTACAAAATTCATATCTCTGTTTTATTCTGCTGATATTTTTAAACTTTTGTATTAATATTGGCTTAAAAAATGACTATCAAGGTGGATTTCCCTTTAATATACATGTACCTAGGATAAGCCCCAGAGTGGTTTGTTACTGTCTTTTATTGTGTATACCTCAGTCAGTTCATGGTCTAAGAAGCAAATAGAATAGGACAGGGACAGCTTCAAGGAGAGTTCTCAAGCAGCAACAAAGAATGCTTCCAGCTTTATATGTATCATTGATTTTTCTGTCATGTTTACTGCAGCATTCACTGAATATTTTCCATGAATTTGTCCCCTGAAAAGAAAGTGAAGCAATGGACATGTACATTGCATCTCGTGCAGATATAATCTTGTTGAATTATGTAAGAGTGCTTGACGTTTTATACCACGAAGTAGCTTCAAGCTATTTCTCTGCAGTGTGATGCAATGGGATAATGATGATTTTTATGCTTGTATTTATGAATAGGCGTATACATGAATACCTTGTCATAGGATTTTAGCGTGCCCTCAAGCAGCACTTTACATTACATTCTGTTTCTAAGCGCTTTACATTGGAGTTATTATTACCCCGGTTATCAAATTCTGACATGTCCGCACACAATAAATGTACCCTCTCCAATCCCTGGGGAGCATTCCAACAAGATTTCTAATACCCCTTTCATAAACCCAATTATGCGGCTAATAGCAGCATAATTTGGTCGTAAGATTGGAGGAGGACCAGAGTTATCTGCATTACTTTGATGCTGCTATTATCCGCATAATAGCAGCATCAGGACAAGATTTTGAGTTTATGAATGCATTTCCAAATAATGCGGATAATTGCCATGGTGCGGTCACAAGGTCACCCTTTTCCAACACAACCGCATCGGAGGGGGCGTGTCCAGTTGTCATAATATCCAAGTCCTTTGGAAGCGCATAGAGACATTATTCATAATTGTGATATGCGCTATACAAGAATTGTTTATTATTATTATTATTATGACGATTATCCGCCTTTTTCAGGACGGGCGCTCGTACAAATAATGCGGCTTATTTTCGGAGTTTGTGAATTTTTATTGAATTATCCGCATTACTCTTAGGCGGCTAATTGGAGGAAAGGTTTATGAAAGGGGTATAAGACTCAGTTATGTGGCATACTTCATAGTATTTCACATCCTACCAGGTACCAAAACACCTGGGTGGAGAGTGGCAAAGTGTAGATTGATATGCCTTGCTACATGTAAAGGACGCTAGGTCACAGCAGGATTCAAACACGTGACCCTCTGATAACATAGAGAGTCCGAACCACTGCACCATGACGCTTCAATTGTACAATGTCATTCTCCGCTTCTTGAGGAGTTTTCCAGCAATGAGCTGTGCAGTTGCTCGAATTGCTGAGCATTGGTGTTTGTATCCCACTGACAACCCACGTCAAAAGATATTTCCCAATAAAAAAATAACTATTTTAATGTGTTGGCCTGTAGGGAACATTTTTACTGTTAAATGTTACCTTGTGATCATGTGATCATTAATCCACACTATTCTGATAAGTTTCAAATGTTCTGTTGCAACTGCTTCTTCAAAATAAATGGGGCCCTAAGATCTTCAGTATTTCACATTCTATTATTTTGTTTAAAAAAAAAAATCCTTCTTGAATTAGATTTTTGTATGCAGCATATTTAAAACAATACACTCAGTGTCATTTTGAGCACCAGGCTTTATACAGTATGATAAAAAAATGTCAAAAAAAGTTGAATTCCTTTTCCATGTTGGAGCAATCCTTATCTTCAGTATTATTAACACGATCTATTAAATCACAGGGCTCTTCTACATGTATCTCAAACTTCCAGTGATGTTCACCTACATTTTACAGACATTCAGTGTATTTTACCATCAGTTGATTAACCTTTCATACCAGCAAATTTGTACTGGTGATACATTCTAATGTAAAAAAAAAAAATTAACACTAAGATATTAAACCACTGATATGCACAACAATCTAGTCTGCAGACGCAGACCCTGATTGAAACTTTGATCAGCAAGTGTGTCTCCATGCAAAGACTAGCACATACAAAACTTGCCGTTTCAGGGACTTCAGTACACAAGTATGAGTAGGCTGCACATTTAGACCCTTAAACTCGAGTGAAGGGTTTGCACAGCAGACTACAAAAAGCCCTCCATGCATCTTTCTGGCAGAGAATCCCATTTTATACATGTTGGATTTGTCTGAATTTTCCAACATCAAAGGGGAATGGGAATGTTAAACTGCAAAAAAAAAACCAGAATGAAGGGATTCTCGATATCAGGACAACAAAATAAACACACATTTAGATAAAAGATCAGATGACTCTGAGATGTACTGTAAATGTATGTATACATTCTCAGATCATGTGACAGTATTTCAGGTGATGAAGTGCAAGTTCAGATTACATTCTGAGACGTGACTTTATCTTAGACATGGATTGAATCACCAACCAACCATCCCCTAGAGGATATCAACAGACAGGATCAAATTTTGGAATATAGACCGAACGTGTAAATGTAATAGAGGTTGATATTGGAAGGTTAACTTTAAAAGTACATGTGTGTGATTGAATTTGATTTTTTATACAAATGATATTTTCTCCACTTTTGTGAATGTTAAAAATGGCTCACAAACTTGAGAAATGGCTCTAATGAATTATGTCCAGTGTGTGTGTGTGTGTACTGTTTGTTTTGTATCTTTTTTTTTTTTGGGGGGGGGGAAGAGCAATTACATGTAAACCAATAAATGACAGCAAAATTCAAGTCTTTTTATATGTTTTTCTTCTTTATTTTGGGGGACCAGTACATTTTAGATTCAGACCAGTACTTTAAAAAAAGGGATAAACTGGGTATCTTCTGGTCGGACCTGAACAGGTTGGACCAGTACAAAAAAAAGGGTTACATGTAATACAGGTCTGAGGTATCATCAGGGGACGTAACACACAACTTAGCAATTATTGTAGAACATTTTTCTACGATTGATTCCATAGACTACAATGTACAATTGTCAATATCAAGCATACGATCAATCGCAAACCCAGATGATTACTGTTTGACCTGAAGGTTTGCACACTGATTAGGTTTCATGTGGGTGTTTCATAAAGCGATTTGTAACTTATGAGCGAATTTGCTATCAACTGTTGACCCTTTCTTGGGAACTACTTCAGCACTGGTGTGTTCATGTATCAGTTACCACAAGAAAGGATCAGTTGTTCGTAAAGTCGCAGCTTTATGAAACACCTACATGTACCAGGAATCCTAGACAAAGTTGCCAAATAAAGGGTTCTTTTCTCCAAAATTTGCACGTTTGTTACACATGCCCCAATGTACATGTATCATGTGTCTTGTCAAGGAAGAATTTTTGGTCCAGTTGAGTTGGCATTTACTAGTATTTTGTGTTCATTATGTTTTTCAGTTAACATTTGGTTTGCATAATACACAATTTAGGTTGAATTGTAAGGAATCTTCTTGAAACAAATTTAGTTACTTGATTACAGGTACATGAAAATTACTCAAATTCACTGAGAGGGTATTTGAACACCCATCCCCCTCCCCCTCCCCCGTCTCACATGTACAATGTAGAAACATACTGCCCCTACATCCGTGATCTATTTGATAGCAAAGTTGCTTGTGTATGGTGAGATGAGAAGATTCCTCCTAGGAGTGATGATACTTTGGGATGGATGAAGACTTGCTTGTTTGATATCTCTTCTCTGTAAATTTATCAAGCCTCATCGGATCTTAGCGTGAGATACGATTACAAGGGTGACAGGAGCGCCAGAACAAACAGATATTCACAAGCGTACATGGATGCTTGCCAAGAAGATAGAATAGGGTTAGATGGAAGATGTGTGGGGAATGCAGATGAAGAAGATGAACTAATAAACAAAAGATGGAGAAAAGTGAGGGAGATACATTGTACATTGTATGTGAAGAATCAATGGAAAGGTCTATACAATCCTTTTTAAATCTCACCAAAACCTTTTTGTAAAGGAGCAAGGGTCAAACTTGCAGGTATTTTTATAATTAGATGTTGAATCTTACAATTAAAGTCTACTGGCCATTGAAAGTATGAATATTTAAAAAAAAACTCTTCATATTCATGTAGGGGAGATCGCGGTCAGCTAGAACGTGGGGTAAGTTTCTTTAACGCCTGTAAAATAAAGTTATGCAATACTGCCCTCAGTTTATTGCCATTAATAATACAAGAGTGTAGCTTTAGACCAGAGTTTAAAATAAACAAAAGTTTATAATCTATAGGCCAAATGCATTTTGGAAGATACAAAAAACAAATGCTGTATAATTATAGCATCATCACAAAAGAATGGGGAAAAATGCTACGAAATGTGCAAGATAGAGGGTTGCCAGAATGAAAGAGAAGAAGATAATGGGAAATAGGAAAAAAATTGCATGAAAGTGATGGAACAGACAGACAAAAGAAAGAGGCCAAAAGGGGAGAAGATATCCTCAGCTTTTCACTATAAAAAATGTATTTAAACAAAAATGATAACAATTTTTTCATTCCCAATGTGCCCTATTTTATTAAACAGCTGAACGTGACCATGAGAATGGCTAGGCTATTAGTTTATCTCCTGGTGTTTTTGAAATATTTTCCACCTTTTTGGAGCTGATATTTGCTTGAATAGCTCGACGCTGAATCTTCTTCATACAGAGTTAGAAATGAAGAGGTTTCAGGGCGCTGTCATAGCAATGATATCTCAGTACATGCCTCAATAAGCAATTCTGAACAGGGACAATAAAACGTGACTATAACTTCTGAACGGTATTTCAAGTCAATGGTATAAGATTGTGACGAGTATTTTTCATGTACTTTCATGGGAAGCAGAAATGTAAATAAATTAGGATCATACAGTATTCATATAAAAGGCCATACATGGATGCTCAGATTTACAGTCCCAATTATAACAGCATACCAACATTGGTGTGCTACAATGTATACCCTATATCTTACAATGTAAAAGAAATTTTCACACAGCCTCTTAACAAGGCAAAAGAATATTGACACATACACTGTATGATGTTATTACTAATAACATATAGGGTATAGCAATATTCTTTTGCCTGAAAAAGTTCTCTCTAGGAACTGGGAGACTGTTTTCAGACAATATGAGGTTGCCACCATTGTCATATTTATGAAAAACAACGTTTTCTGTGCTACCCTGTTTTGTTTTTTAAAATTTTAGATGTGAGGTTTCAACACCTCATTTACGATAATGATAATAATGATATGTGAAAATATATTCATGGAACACTGTATCTAATTGTCATTGTATTTGTAAGGTTTACATGTATATAATTTGCTTTCACACTCCATAAATCGTATCGATCTTGGAGTATTTTTTTCAGAGGTGTTAAAAGAACTCTGATAGCTTTCACTCTGGAAAATTAACGGGCACTTTCTGATCTGGAAAGAGTTGAGTTCCCTGTTAGGAAACACCAAGTATTTTTTTTTCAGATGGGTATGAAAGGGCCTATTAAAGGACAAGTCCACCCCTACAAAAGCTTGATTTGAATAAAAAGAGAAAATTCAACAAGCATTACACTGAAATCTTTTATCAAAATCGGATGTGAAATAAGAAAGTTATGACATTTTAAAGTTTCGCTTCATTTCACAAAACAGTTATATGAACGAGCCAGTTACATCCAATGAGAGAGTCGATGATGTCACTCACTCACTATTTCTTTTGTTTTTTATTGTTTAAAATATGAAATATTTTGATTTTCTCGTCATTGTCATGTGAAATGAAGTTTCATTCCTCCCTGAACACGTGGAAATTTTCCATTGTTTTAACATTTTGTGCTTCAGGCAAGGGGGTCCTAATCATCAAATTCGTAAAAATTGAAATATTGTATAATTCAGACAATAAAAAACTAAAGAGTGAGTGAGTGACATCATCGACTCTTTCATTTGGATGTAACTGGCTCGTTCATATAACTATTTTGTTAAAAATAAGCGAAACTTTGAAATGTCATATTTTTCTTATTTTACATCCAATTTTGATGAAATCTTCAGCATTGTGCTTGTCTGATTTTTCTCTATTGATTCAAATCAACATTTTTCTGAGATGGACTTGACCTTTAAAATGGGAGCATCTTTGCGACCTCAGTCACAGCTCATAATGTTGAAGTGTACTTTCTTTTTTTTTCATACAACTCTTGATATTATTTACTCAATTTTTGTTAATAAGTTTAAGTCTATGTACATTGTATAAACTCACAATTTTGGGAGCAACTCTAATTAATGTCGTGATCATACATACTCTGAAATATGAAAAAAGACTCCTCAGTAGGGAAGATCGGGGTTAGTTGGAACATTTTTGACAAAAATGGCTGTAAAATCCAAATAGAATTTATTTGAGAAATAATCAATATATCAGCTTAAAGCATATATCAAAGGGCTTTAAATGTACCCCATACATTTGTTAACTCTAGGATGGTTACTGAAACAATCCACCTTGAACAAGACCATCTCAAGCGTTTCAATTATGTTCCACCTAACCCCAGATGCCCATTTGACATTTATAAGCTTACAACACAAATAAGGGACTTCACCATGGCATATTGATAACTTTATTATGTAGCTTGGTACAAGTGTCTATTTTACCCCAAACAAAACTTTCTACATGTATCTTCACTAGGCTTGTTGCACATGTGTTGTCTGTAATATGGTGGATGGCTGTTGATATTGGCAATAAATTGAGGGCAACATTGCATAAATCTATTTTATAAAGGCGTTAAAGAAAATTGAAATGTTTCAACTTACCCCGCGTTCCAACTAACCCCGATCTCCCCTATATCACAGAGCAAGCAAGGACCATGTAAATTGTTTTTATGATTTTCTTGCGTCTTTTATACAGGAGGCTTTACTTGCTCTTGTAGCAGCTAACAACCTTTCTGAAGCTGAGACTGCAATAAAAGAGACCTATGGCTGCTGTTTCACTAATATGGTAAGATTTCTGAAAAGAAACAGAACCTCCTTGTCCTATCTTTTTATAATTTAAAACTGATTCAATGAAAGTATAAAATGAAATTAGATTAAATAGAAGATGAAAAACATAGTTTTGTCTTTTGGTGCACTTCTTGCTGTAGAGAACTTAAAGGGATGGTCCAGGCTGAAAGTATGTATAGCTTTATAATAAATAGAGTAGAATTCACTGAGCAAAATGCTGAAAATTTCATCAAAATCAGATAACAAATAACAAAGTTATTGAATTTTAAAGTTTAGCTATATTTTGTGAAAACAGTTGTCATGAATATTCATTAGGTTGGCTGATGATGTCACATCTCCACTTGTTCTTTTGTATTTTATTATTTAAAATTAGGTTTATTCAATTTTTTTTCCTCCAAGAACTAGAAAAGTTGGATTGACAACTGATTTAGTGCATTAGATATTTATTGCTGCAACTTATTTTATTATAAGGGAGACATATTATTTACACAAGTATGAAATAATGAAAAAAAATATGATTTTATGTAATAACATAAGAAAACGGAAAGTGGAGATGTGACATCATCAGCCCACCTAATGAATATTCATGACGACTGTTTTAACAAAATATTGCTAAACTTCAAACTTCAATAACTTTATTATTTGTTTTCCGATTTTGATGAAATTTTCAGCATTTTTCTCAGTGAATTCTACTCTATGTACTAAGATATGAATACATGTATTTTCAGCCCAGACCATCCATTTAAAGTTTTAAAGCTTTAAAGTAATTTTAAGGAAATGTATAGAAAATAGATGGCCATTTCATGGATGAAAAGATGTGAAATGATGACAGCAACTTTTGGGGATGTTTTTTTTTACCCTCGCCAATTAACCCTATTAAAGCGGAAATTTTTTAATAGTGTTTAAACATTTTGCGAATTATACATAACCACTCAGGCCTATTGTGTGATTCTAGAGAAAATTTATTGATTGCATGCTAAAGCTAGTTGATTTCACTGAAAGAACCATATTTTTTAGCATCACTTATAAAGCAGATATGTCTCAAACCTTTTTCTAGAAGGGGTTCAATTGCCAATATTTTAATAGTTCTTAATGACAATAATGGTTGACCATAGAGCCCAGGGGGCCTCTTTCATTAACGGGTGGATACCATGCATATGACTAAAGAAATATGTAAAAAGGATCTCTTTTTTCAAGATATGGCACGTTATGTACCTTACTGTAATTAAGGTGTCAAAAACATTAAAATAATGAAAAATTTGTATTTTTTTCGCCAAAAAACTACTTGTTTCCTGACCAAGATTAAAGGGTATAAAACAACTAGAATACTTTTATAGAAAGGATGTACTTTTTGTCCTAACACTACATGTTTAGGGTTCAATTAGAGCAAGGTGTGTCAGTGTGTGGGGTGGTACTAAACCCAAATGAAAGTAAAGGTAAAGCCGACATCCATGACATAGCAATTAAGATATTGTTGAACTTGTTTAGGGCGTCAATTCAGGGAATACTTGTTAAGAGTACCGTTTTGTTTCCAATACTTGTTAAGGATAGGGTTACACACGCCAATACAGGGACCGCGGAACGGTTTTCAAAGTGGGGGGGGGGCTGACCATGCAAAAAATCACAATCGTATGGTAATTGTTGTGTGTTTTTGTACACGGTTTTGGAACCCCCCCCCCCCCGGAGCCCCTGCAATACTTGTTAAGGGGTGCATTTTCAGAATATGGAAAATACCTGTTTAGGGTGCTTTTCGAAACCCAATGGTCACGCATGGTATATGTATCCACTCGTCAATGGAAGTCCCCCCCCCCCGGCTATAGACAAAAAATTTCGTGAGGGGGGAGGCTAGGTTGTACTGCCTGTGTCCTTATGCAACATCCTTAACTTTTGAGCTTGAAGTTTATGCTGCTATAAAGGGAATGTTAATGAATAGATGCAGCATAAGGTGGTTTCAGACCGCCTCGAAGTTCTTCAGTTCCAGGTATTCTCTGATCGGGAAATTTACCCCGATCAGAAAATACCAGGTATTTTGGTAATGTGAAAGCAAACTACGCGTAATTTCCCCGAAAGAAAATACCCGCTAAATAGTAGGTACTTGGCGAAATTACGAGAACTTTCGCGGGGATTTTTCCAAGGTCGCAGGTATTTTGGCAATGTGAAAGCAAATTACGGGAACTTTTAGCCCAGCGTGTCGTTGGGCGCGGCGGCGTGGGTGGCTGCTGGGCTAGTGATTTTGAATCTCGCGCCTTGCCTGCTTATCAGACCATATTGCGCATGCTCGTAACTTCAGGAACTTATCCCGAAAGGATATGCTTCGGGGCGGTGTGAATGCAGGAATAATTAATGGGTATTTTCAGCCTAAAAAAGTTCTCGTAATTTAACAGGGATTCTTGTGATCGAGGCGGTTTGAAACCACCTATAGTGTTCTAATGCATCACTTAAACCAAAACATGGTGATTGTGTAATTTTTTTATAATAGCATTGTGAAAGAACACTGCTAGAAGGCATGTATCATGCAACAAGCATGCTACTCAGATTTCCAACTGCGATAAATTGTGATTACTATTCAGATTGCACATGGGATCTGATAACTGAGTAATTATTGTTGGGTTGTTGGGTTTTCATCGTTACTATTTAAATTGCTAAGGATCTGATAACTGTGTAATCACAGGTTATTGGGTTTTTGTTTGAGATTGTTATTATTGCGATTCTTTTCTAATGAATAAAATTATCAATATTCCTACACGTACATCTACTGTACACGCACGCATGTCCTGATGGATATTATTTTCATGTAGCATTATTACAGGAATTGATGTTAATTCAAACTGCAACAGGAATAACACCAATAGCTTTTATAAGTTTACTGGTGCTTGTACATGTTTTGTACATATCTTTATACAAGAAATAATATGTAATGATGGAACAAAATTTCTTCATGTGATCTGAGTACAGAAAATTGGTGGTTTGAGATATAGTATGGTGATTCCATACATGTATTTGACATGTTGACAACAATTTCTAGTCTCTTAAAATAGCTGAATGCTTGAGCAGTAAAAATTTTATTTTTATCAGTGATAGAGTTAAAGTGGGTAGTGATGTGAAAAACTGATAACCAACAAAAATGTTTGAGTACGAGTGAAATAAAGATGAAAATGTTTTTGGTTGTATGCAACTCAGAAATTTTCTGTATGACATGCAACATTTTCACCCCTAATTCATCCATGGAAAACCTATATTTTGTTGGTTGTCATTTTTTTACGACTACCCCAGTGCGTGACACTGGCATCAGTATGACGGTCCCAGACCAGTAGAAATTTCTGTCGGGCTAGTAAAATTTCAGAAATAGCTAGGAGAGGGGGAGGAGAAAAAGAAGAGGAGGAAGAAGGGAAAAGAGAGTGAGAAAGGGGTGGTGGAAGAAAAAAAAAAGAAAAGTGCTTTTGCCCACCATTGCCTCACTTACATGTATGCTGCCAGTCATCAGTGAAATTTCCTCCAGAAAAGTGGACCAATGAAATAAAAGAAATATGTATAGACAGAGTATGGAACATTCTTTTGCAATATATACATGTACATATTGTCGCACGCACCACGAACCGTCCTCTCTGTGCACTTCGATGCGAAAGTTAGTTTGGCAGAAAATGATTTCGAGAAAAGCTTTTTTAAAACCAGCAATAAGTGCACCTACAAGGAGAGCAAATTATTTACCGGCATCTTCGTTTGATAGTTCAGATTCCTAAGTTTCATCCCGTATCTTTATATTTTCTTGAAGTGAATAATTATTTACGCTACAATGGGCATTGTAACAGAGCGGACGGTTCGTGGTGAAATAGCGAGGGCTTTAGCGCACTGTATCTATTTCACGAACCGTCCTCTCTGTTATGATGCCCACTTTGGCGTAAATAATTCAAGAAAATATAAAGATACGGGTTGAAACTTTGGAACCAGAACTTTTGAACAAAAACACTGGTAAATAATTTGCTCTCCTTGTAGGTGCACTTATTGCTGGTTTTAAAATAGCTTTTCTTTAAATGCGTTTTCTGCCAAACTAACTTTCGCATCGAAGTGCGCAGAGAGGACGGTTCGTGGTGCGTGCGATGATATTAGGGAAGTCTTAAAAGCATTCTTTCCACTTGAATCTTCTTGAAGTTTATTTTGAAAAGAAAAGATTGTTTTCATCCCTCTTCTTTTCAACTGATGAGCTGAATAAAGAAGAACATGGCAATTTGATATAGAATTTTGATATACATGTAGGAAATAAATTTTGGATTGATTTTACAAAAAAGGTTATTTTAAGACTACCATGACTCTGAATCCTTTGAATAAAGCTACTGAGACAGTGGTTGTTTTAATGTTAGATGCATCCACATGATTAGATGTTAAATGAATCTTGAATGTCATTTTCAATATTTCATGAAGTTGATATGACATACTTTCATTTTATTCATACCATTCTGATTCCATGACGTCACTCTGCATTTCGGTGGCTTCACAGCCCCAAAATAAGCTTTTGGGATTATCTCCTTCAAAGAAATCAGCCATTCAAAATGCTTTTACAAACTCCATTACTTTCATTTTTTGAAGGATTACTTATTAAAACATCATGTACATGTATGTATTTTCTTGATAGGCAATGGGTCAAAAAAAAAAGTAAGAAACAGGCCTATTTAATAAAGGGGAAGTCAAGTTGCAAACATTTGCATTAAATAATTCTTGTCATGTCATTTAGGAACAAAGTTTTTAGTAATAGTAAATTATTTTAAAAATATCAAAAGCTCTCAGCCATTAATCATTAAAAATAATTTTGATGGTTCTTAAATTTTACAATAGGCTGTGCAACAGGTGCATTATAATCAAAATTCCTAAATTACTTTGGTTTCTTCCCAATTCAATATCATGGTAACAACTTCACTTCATTTTTTAACTGAAAAATACATACATGATCTTTCCTTACATGTACCTCCCCTGTTAATTCCACCATCATGTTTGATATGTTTCTCTCATCATTTTAATATACACTAAATGTTAGAGTATGATATTTCTGTAGAGTTTCCATACGTATCAGACATTTACTCTGTAAAAATTGCTCTTTTTCAAACAGCCTTGGCAATTCTCTATGGATCACTAATGCATACTATCAAGTGCAAATTTAAGCACTTGATGGCATATTCACCCATTTTCCCTTTGCGCTATTGAAGAGGCGTTGCATATTTCAGGACAACCATGCCAGTTTTCTTTTTTGTTAAGTCGCTCTCAGGTCACCATGGCAACGAAATTGATCCATATTATTGAAAGGAATAAAGAATTTTTCTTCAATTCTTTCTTCCTCGAAGAAGAGAGGCTGTAGGTTTTTGCATTTAAATGGGAGTGGGTATTATTGTAATGGATGCTCTCTTGGAGGGTTTTTAGAGCTTTTACAAGTGGTGTCTTAAAAGTGTTTTCTCTTTGTACATGTAGCTTGTATGCATGCTGTGACCAATGGGAGGTATACATAATATGATTCTTATCTGAACTGAATTGTACATGACTCTTGATCATATTTTTAAAACAAAAAATTCACAGCTTTGAAATGAAGATGCATTTATTATGTAAAAAAAAAATAGATCATGTAAACAAGCGCCCACAATAAACAAGGATGAACTATGTGTCAGGGAAAATTTCAACAGACCTGGAGCAGTATGCACATCTCATGCTTGAAGTGTAAAATCAAATTTTAAACCCCATTTTGTACCTTTTCTCTCAATCTGTACATGAAAATTTGCTACATGTACATTGAATCAAATAGTTAATTACTGATTTTGAGGATTTGGACAAATTATTACAAGAAACTTTCAAAATGAAATCTGTTTGATTTATTTCAAACTATATCCAATGAAATTGAAAATCTATTTTTTGCAGACTAATAATGGCTTTTGAGTTCATTGTGTGTTCACGTTCTTTCTGCTCAGATAGTATCCCTATAGACGAGCATTATTTTTAAAATATTCATTGTGCATATATCGTCAGCGGTCACCCGAACCATCGTATCAGTCAACGATTTTGACTGATTTTGAGATGTTTGCATAAAATGAAAGTACAAGTCCTACTCTATTTATAACTAAATTTCTAGGCAGCAATATAGTCTGTTTTCTGAGATATGAGAGGATTTTCACGGCAATGCTGTAAAAAATGTGCAAATCCTATTGGAAACGTGTACTGAAACAGAGCAATACAATGTTTTGAGTAACCGCGATTTTAGTGGGCGTGGTCAGCCAAACTATCGTATCAGCAGTGGGCACTGCTTTGACTTTGCATGTGAAAAGCGATATGTTTTCACTGATCGTGCGCGTTGAAATCGCGGTCAGTCAAAATATTGGATCATTTTTCCCTATGGCGTTTTTGTACAGGGAAAATCTAAGCCGCTCAAACCGAAATTACAAGCATGTAATTCTTTTGCGATATTTTCTTGGATCCTTAGTTTAAATAAAAGATACCAATGTCAGTCAATATTCTTGGTCTTTCCAACCATGTATATTTCTAGCAATGAATATGTTGTAAGGCGGGGGAACTAAGTGTGAAAATTATAGGAAACTTTAAATAAAGTTGATTTTCTCTGGGATGGTTTGCACCTTCGTTTATGTGATACGACGGTTCGGATGACCGCTGACGATATGAAGTATATTATGTTTAAATTCTATTTCTGGTTTCCAGATGGATCTCATCCTATACTTACAAAGTAGCAGAACAGAGCAATTAACAAGTAAAGATGGGCTAGCTGGAGCTCTTCATAATGTTCCTAAGACGGGTATTACTGGGTGAGTAGTTAATGTATTCTCTTCCCAAGCTACAGTTCCTATGATGGCAAAGTTACTGCAACTGATTGTAAGTTTTTGATGAAACATTCTAAAGAGGTTTTTCATTTAAATAGTGGTAGAATTCAGAACACTGACCAATATTTGAGGGACATCGGTTGGGATATAAATTGAAATGATATAAAGAGAATCGAAATTGTCAAATGGGAACTGAACTAATTGATACCTAAGATCCCTAATTCATTTGATTGGGATTTTTGTTTAGGCCCAAGATACATGCGTCGAGTTTGAAGCTGGCCTCAAGCCTGCAATTTGGTGTGTGTACACATACACCAGAAGTAGAATAAAACCACCTTGAGATTCTTTATCCATATTCATTTGACACGTGTGCTTGTCTTTTCATGTCAACATTTTCTTTAGTTCATTGGCAATAATAATACCTACAGGTATTATACTGCAGTGGTCAAGCTTCCTTTTTGGTGTACTTGATCCGGTCTGGCAATAAAAATAGTGAGCGTGTAGTATACACATATGTTGAGCCTCCTTCAAACCAGCCTCAGTCCACCTTTTTTATGTACATTGTTTGTGTTTAATAGGTAGACAAGTAGGCATTCTGCATACACAAAGTATCTTTGAAGACAAAGTCTGTGATTTCTTGTAATGAATTTTAATGTTGCATAGTGTTAAACTCTTTTTTTATTTGTTTTATGAATGCAGGGTTCCAGAATTTGACATTACTAGAGTAAAAAGGTGAAAAGATGGATATAAATGATTTTTTTTAAAATTTTATTAGGATCTGTGTGGAGCAGAAACATGGGGATATTCTACACATCTTGGCTGAAGACGATCCCATATGTGGTCTCCTGCAGGGTACAACTCTACCTCTCTCTCAGAACAAAAGAGGTAAGTCAAGATTGTTTGAATATAGGAGCCTAGGAATTTTCCAGAAAGAAAATATCATTGCATGTTGTATGTATGACATCACTGCAAAGCAGAACTTTATCACACTGCAATTAGCCCTATTTATACAACTTTATGAAATTTTCAATGCTTTGCTTCATCTATTTTTCCTGTATTCATTTTCATGTAATACATAGCATTTAGTGTCATTGTTTTGTTATCAATTATTATCATTATTGATTTCGTTGTTATTTTTAAAATTATTGATCAATATCTTCCTACAATGTAACATACCAATGTAAAAAATCATCAGTTGATTAAAACCTAAAATAAATTTTAAGGAGTCTTAGACCAATTGAATCATATACACTTGTTTTCACCTCATGTGGAACCTCCGAAGTGTTTTCAATGATTTTAAAAGGTAGTTTTAGATTCACTCTAGCAGCAAACAAGTGAGATTATCCATGAATTTATACCCCCTTTGCATTGTTTTCTGCTCATCCATTATACATTCTCCCTCCAGCTTAATACTCTCTTTCCTCAAAACAGAATTAATGGTGATGTAGGACCCATTGCATCAGAGATGTACTTTAAATGAAACTCATTATATCAAGTTGGTTGAAATTCAAGTTGTTTCATTTCTTGAGCTAGTGTATTTGATGATGATAAGACCTATTATGGTATAATTGTGTTTAAATGTACAATATCAAGTTGGTCGATATTCAAGTTGTGTTAGAATTTTTTGAGCTGCGTTTGACTGTTACAAGTTTGTAAAAACACACTGCAAATTCTCTATCATCATCAATATTCTAAGTTTCACTCTCACTTGCTTTGTTTTCAAACAGTTTTGCTCACAATGTACCAACTGCAAGGAGAGTACTATTTGTCTTGTCGCCAGATATATCAGTTCCTTTATCTTAAAGGACAAGTCCACCCCAACATACAGATGATTTTGATAAAAAGGGAAAAATCCAACAAGCATAACACTGAAAATTTCATGAAAATTGGATGTAAAATAAGAAAGTTCTGACATTTTAAAGTTTTGCTTAATTTCACAAAACAGTTATATGCACATCCTGGTCGGTATGCAAATGAGGAGATTGATGACCTCACCCACTCACTATTTCTTTTGTATTTTATTATATAAAATATGAAATATTATAATTTTCCCCTCATTGTCAAGTAAAACAATTCATTTCTCCCTGAACATGTGGAATTAGCTTTGTTTGATACTATATGGTTCAGTCAAGTTGGTCCTTATTGTCAAATCTGTAAATGATGAAATATTGTACATGTATAATTCAAACAATAAAAAAACAAAAGAAATAGTGAGTGATGGAAATCATTGACCGACTCATCTGCATGTCACTGAGTTGTGCATATCACTGTTTTGTGAAAAATAAGGGAAACTTTAAAATACCATAACTTTCTTATTCTACATCCGATTTTGATGAAATTTTCAGCGTTCTGCTGGTTTGATTTTTCTATTTATTCAAATCAACATTTTTCTGGGGTGGACTTGACCTATAATGTATTTTACTTTTACCCTCCTTTACAATTCTAGATCCTGCAATAAACCAGTACATGTGACTGTAAAAGATGCTGAAACATTATTCCTTTCTTGCAGAAAAATCATCTATTAAAATTCTGTAGTTTGATTTTCTAATGTCAGCCTATTGGCATTGTATTTTTCTATTTACAATATTTACTTCTCAATATCTCAGTCTGTTTACTTTACATGATGTGTTTACAATTTAAGTGTTTTATCAACTTAATAGTACTTCATACTTGTACATGTATGCCTCCAGCTCAATACAAAAAATATGATCCTCATAAAATGCAAATATTTGATGAAAACTCTGTCAATAGTCTTCCTCTTGAAAGTCAGAAATGATATTACATGTATGAATGACTTGCAACCATGCAGAAAATGAGCGGAGTCCTTTGAATTTTAGTTTAATAAGAAACACACCATAAGAATGCAGTAATTTTAAGGAAATTCAACATTGAGTTTGGCACTCCCGATGATTTGTGAAAAAAAATAAACAGGGTACAATTTTTGTATCAATATTGCACTAAATTTTGACATTTATAAGGCTGCAGAACATGGTTTTAGATACCTCCATTAGTGTGGATTTGGTGAAGTAGTAGTCAGTACATACCAAATTTTCTAGAACCTTTCTCCATTAGGGACATACATCGTTTCTGAGAAGGCTATGTCCCCATCCAGAGGAAGTAATGCCTCTGCAAGGGTAAAAAATTGCACCGCTTCTTTTTTTTTGTATTTAAATGATGTTTTTATCGGTCACTTCAAGGTACATTCATTCAATACAGTTGAACAAAATACAAATGATACATATATATACATAACATAAGTGGATAACTACTGTATCATGTCTCGCCACCTGCGTTCATGGACACTCCTTATGTTATTTCAAATAGCTATAAATTTTTCCACTGTATACGATCTAGTTAACAAATCAACACAATTAGAAATGGTTGATTTATATGATTTACATCTACTAAGATAAATTGATTTCTTTGTAATAACTAAAACATGATTAAAAAGAAGATATTTTGTGGATAAAATACTGAGTATTACACTTTTTCTTTTTAATGAAAATTCAAACATAGTGAGTTCTTTTCATAGCTGATTCCAAAATAACTGTGTACATGTAAATGGACAATTCCCAAATAAATGTTTGATCGTTTCAATTTCTGCATTACAGAAAAAACTTAAGGTGAAGTAATGACCTTCATTTTAACTTATATTTAAAGTTTGAAATATCATTCAATAATTTGAGCTGAAATTCTCTGTAATTTAGATCAATAGTGTTCAATAGAATAGATGAACGAGCCAATTCTTTATCTGAAACATCATATCTATTTTGAAGTCTAAATGTACTTACTGGACGCTCATATCTTTCTGCTACTAATAGATCATAAAAATGTTTACTTTTTATTTTGTTTAGCTGTACCAATTTAAAGGGAAGAATGATATTTGATATAGCTGCATTCTTTAATGAGTCGGTATATGATATTTTAGAAAAATTTGTCTTCAAAAAATGCAGAATACACTCCTTGTAATCTAAAGCAGTCGTTGGCATCTAAATCAAATAACCATTTCATCCAATCGTCTCAAAATACATTCTTCAGTAAGGTTGTCATTAAAAAACACAATTCTTTTTTTTAAATATACAAAATAAGATCATATCCTCGAGTAACTTTCAGTTGTTCATTGTTTCAGATGATCTGGAACTTCGTATTATCCCCTTCGTTTCTCACATTAAGAGGATCCCAACATTGTAAAATAGTTTTATAAAACTGAGGAATATCCAAGCTCAACATTTTATGACCCTAGTTACAGTTGAATACAAACAATCACCCATTCTTTTTAAGGTAATATTAAAGAATTTGCTCAGGGGGCCACTTACATTGATGAGTGGATACCATGCGCGACCCCCAAAACATGTAAAAAGGATGTCTTTTTTCAAGAGGGCACATTACGTACGTAATGTAATAAGGGTGTCAAAAACACTAAAATAATGAAAAAAGGGTATATATTTGTGCTAGGAAAGCTACGTGTTTAGGGTCAAATTTAGGTGTAAAGAATTGAGACTAAAATGTTTTATAAAGGATGTACTTTCTGCCCCAAGAGTCAATACTACGTGCTAAGAGTACGATTTGTGCGAGATGTGGGAGGTGGGGCTGTTCTAAACCCAATGATGTTGGTAAAGGTAAAACTGACAACCGATGTCCCACACGTTACAATAAAATATTGCTGTACTTGTTTAGGAGGTGAATTTAGGGAATACTTGGCAAGAGTATCATTTTGTTTCCAATACTAGTTTAGGGTAGGGTTTTACACGCCAATAATTAAATAAGGGGTGCATTTTCAGAATATGGAAAATACTTGTTTAGGGTGCTTTTCGAGACCCCATCGTCGAGCATGGTATCCACTCGTCAATGGAAGTAGCCCCCCCCCCCGGGAGAATTTGAAACCATCCTTGTTTATCCGCTTATTTAATTCTCTCAATCCAAAATAACTGCTGGGCTTTAACAGCCAAATACACATCTACTATCTTTGCACCCTTTCTAAATTTTGATGTTAACAGCTCTTTTGGTTGCTCATTTATATTATTTTTCATTCACTTTTGCATTTTAATAGGTAGGCATAAGGTGAGAGCTTGGAAGTATTTTGAATCATAGTTTGAGGAATAGAAACGTCCTTCCCTACATGTACATCATGTACATAAAAATCTTTACAAGGATATAGGACCTATTTCATTTTCTGCATTCAAGTAATCATCATCACGCATCAGTGATACTCTTATCTTGTTACTCCTATCTCTGCTACTCCAGAAAGACATACGGTAGAGGCCTTTCATAGGCACCTGAGATGCGTCCCTCTCCTTAAAGTCTTTCTAATTTTTTTTCATTCGACTTCACCGGTGATGCTGGGTAATCAGACACAAATTGACGAGTGACATTTGCCTGAGGTTCTGTTCTTTGTCGCTGAAGACTTCATTCACTACATTTCAAGTTATTCCAGTTGAAAAGGCAGATTGTAGCCATAAGTTAATACTATCAAGAACAAATGTAGTTAGTCCTTCTTTACTGCTATGGAAGATGGAGAGGTTAATAGAGTAATAATATGTTATCCTTATGAATGATATGACTTCAGTTTGAGACACATTTACTAAAGATCTTTTCCAGGCCAGAGTCTTCTCGGGGTTAGATTAGTATAATGTTATCCAAAGGACATGAAGAGCATACTATTTCCCCTTTCTCACAGGCAAAACTAAACCCTATACCAAGGCTCCACATTAACTTTTTTTGGTGGTGGCCCGTTCGGGCCACCAAAACCTTCAAATAATTTTTTTTGGTGGCCCATTAGTAAAGTTTGGTGGCCCGAAAAATATAAAGAAAAACATTAATTAAAAATGAATAAAACAAATTGAAATATTCTGCAGTCAGTAACACGTACCACTATTCTTTGTACATCTTGTATGTAAATCGTGCTTGCTGTTATTTTACTTTGCTTATTTGTGGTAATATATAAATTGTTCTATCATTGTAAATATGAAATGATTGAAAGAGAATAAAAGAATTGTATTGTTCCCAGGTTTTAATCTCCGTATCGACACACACTCATAATGGTAAAGTAAATAAATAGTGCATATAGCAAACTCAGATAGATTTACAAAACAATTATTTTTCCTTTCTTCCTTTTTGATCATAAAACCTAGATTATGCAGGCCCCAAATCCAGTTTATTTTCTCTTTTCCAGCATATTATAGCAGGAGAAAATCACAGAAAAATATGCTGCAGAATTAGAACAATGTGTAAAAGGGGGAAATAAACAAAAATCATTTTTAGAATAGTATACTGAAAAAAAAAATTGTAAAAAAATGAATAAGTGAAATAAAACAAAAGAAAAAATGAAGAAAGAAAAAACAAAGAACAGGAAAAAAACATTTGAGAAAAAACAAAAGAAAATGTAAGAAAAATGAATAAGACAAAATTATCAAAAAATGGGGAAAATTATGATTATTATTCAGTAGAAACATGTTCTTTAATCAGGCATATTCAATGGGAAGGGGTATAAATGGTTTAATCACTGTAAAAAAAATGAAAGAAAAACATGATCTGGAAAAAACAGTGAGAAAATTTCTTCACTATATTTGACAAAATGATGGAAAAATTCACATTTCATATCAATGAAATGCCTTCCCAAAGTATTTACTTCCTTAAGAGTGGTTTAAGAAGTCATTTGTAAACAAGAAAGAAAGAAGCTGCCTATTTATTTTTGGTTAGAAGAGACACAGCTTCGAAATAAACCAAATATCAACATACATACAAATGCACATACGGGACTGTGATGTACTCACCTATGTGTGTTATGTGTATTAATGCATTTGGAAATCGGTCTTTTTGAGTCAAAAGAGAGGTCATAATTCCTCCTTTTAATGCTTGCAGATAATCAGGTTTCAGTAATACGGACTGTAGAAGGGCATATCATTGGTGTAAAATGTGACTTTGACGTAGATTTTCAGAGTTCTGGGGAAGATTTCTTAGCAGTAACATTTCGTATCGCAGCTCCCTGAGTTTGAATTGAATAGTCTGCTCGCGCACAGCTAGCTAGCTAGCTGCAGTGGTTTCATGCACGCAAAGCTCAGCCAGAGAGCCGGCGCGGCCGGCTGAATAATAGTTACTGTATGCTAGCGGTACGCCTGCATACTGTCATGACTATGCAATCTTTGTGTGTGTGTATTTGTGTGTAGATTAACAAAAAAGGCGCATGACGAATTGGCTTGCAATTTGAACTGTAGAAAGTTGATAAATACGTGCAAAATCGGGAGAAAAATTGCGCTACTTTGAAAATTATTGGTTGCCCGATTCGGGCCACCAAAACTTAACATTTTTTCAATAATGGTTGCCCGAGATGAATTTTTGGTGCCACCGGGCCACCGCTAATGTCGAGCCTTGCCTATACTGTACCTTAGGCTAGATGGCAAGTTAGGGCAAGGGGTTATGCTTTATACTTTATTATAAACCACTCCTGTTTTGACACTGTTTTTGCAGAGTGAGTATAACCACACCAATATTATGGTTAGAATATGGACAATGGCTGGTGCCAACCCTCTTCCCAGGCTTTTATTTTAGCTCAGTAACCATAGAGATTCCTGCTTTCATCAAGGAATACATGTACATGTAAATTTTACCAGGTACCCATTTAAACCTGGGTCAAGAGTAGCAGAATGTAGGTAGGCTGTTGCCACCACCCCTTCCCAGGCTTTTAGCTCAGGAATTGTAGCAATTTGTGCTTTCAAGGAATAAATCTTACCAGGGCAAGATAACAAGTAATCTCTCCAATGAAAAGCCCTATCAAGACCATTGTTGCTTGTGCATTTTGCTCATTAGACCTGACTATGAACCAATCAGAATTGTTCTTTCAAATTAGCAATTAATCACGGACCTTTGTGTTACGGGGCCCAGGTATTAGTCTAGGTTAAGACTAAAGCGTATAGAGAGTCTTTTTATTATTATGTGCTGTTACTGCTGTATACCAAATATCATCATCATCATCAACATCATCATCATCAATTCATCATCATCATCATCATCACCATCATCATTGTCATCATTGCCACCATCATCATCATCATTAAGCCTAGAGGAATGTGGATGGAAGTTTGTTGAATGGCATAAATTTTCGTTTGTTGATTAGAATTCACAACTTTTGATTGAAAAAGAATATCAAGAGGTACATAACCAATACACCATTATGTGTGATCATTTTCCACAGCATAATAAACAGCATTACAGTGTACAATCGACCTGTGAAGCTTATAGAATATAAAGTCGCTTGCGTGCTGTAGGTAAGCATGCTTCTACATGTACTATGTAAATCTATCTGAAAAGACAATTTTGTTGTCAGTCTTATAGAAGTTTGATTATAATGCAGGAGCAAGGGATACAACACAAATATTTCAAAAAGTAAATGCTTTATTCATGAATGTATAAAGCAACTGAAGTGTTGCAAAAACTAGTGTTTGAAAGGATAAGTTAACTCTTAACATGCGGTTGTTGCAGTTTGGCAGCAAATAATACACATAAATCCGATATAGCTCAAGCTTGTCTCGCAAGAAATGTGAATGGAAATGCATGTGTGGGACTACACACAATTGTTAGCCTAAACATTTTGCAGTTATTTATCACAGCTTGAATGTGAAGGCACGTCAGTCAATCATTTGCAATGGATATTTTTACTATTCATAGGTAATATGAAAAGAACTGGAAACCCATGCATGTAGATAGTTCCATCTTTCACAACAGAAGTGTCTCTTCACACCAAACAAAGTGTATTCTAATTGACATACGTGCAGCTATTGCATTAGTTCCATTGACAGACCATCTTTTGAATTAAGGCGCTGTCACGCCTTGGCGTTTTAGACAGCGTATGCCCGACGTATGAGGAATTTGGCGAATACGCTGGCGTACGTCGAATACGTAACGGGTAAGTTTTGCATACTTTAAGAGTACGCTAAAACACGCTGGTATACGTCGTCATACGGCGAGGTCGCGCGCTATGCGTAAGTTAGGCTATTGTAGGGCATAATTTGTGTACGCCAGCAATACGCTAAGCATTCGTTGGAATACGTTAACGAAGCGTTCGATATAAGTTACTAATACGTTATGTATACGTCCAACTCGTTATGAATACGCTAAGTACACGCCCAGAGTTGAAAAAAAAGCAACAAAGTTCAGCGTATGCTGATGTTTTAGAGAAATTTGGATACGTCAGGCATATGCTGTCTAAAACGCCAAGGTGTGACAGCGCCTTTAGTGTGACTGCAACGTAATCAAAATGCACAGGTCTGTAAAACTAGAATGGGTTCCATTGGCACTTTGATACTAAAGTATATCATACATTATATGACATTTTTATTTATTTATGCAGCCATTTTATTGATTTATCATTTTTCTGTATTGGGTGTGTATTTCTATTTTTTTTTAAACATTTGTCAATTCAGCTTTCAAGCTGTGACCATGTTTTAGTCAGCTTTGAATCTAGAATCTTGAATATCCTCAGTACCAATATGCTTTTACTATGCTTATAAAATAAACATGCCATTATCTATTACTCTATAAACTCCGTCAAGAAGAAATAGAAAATTGAAAGAGTGTCAAACTGGGCAACTGGAGGAAGGTGTTTCAATAAAATCTGAGAATTCATTATGAATGAATCTGTATGGAGACTCACTTATTTTGGATGGTAGTAGTGCCATAATTAATTTAATGACATCATAATTCACTGTTCGTACTTGTATGATTCAATCTCGTGTTTATTGCATTCATGTTACTTCTTCTTGTTACATGTACATGGTAAAAAAGCTGTTTTAAATTTTATTCATTGCTGTTCACTGAACCTTACAGGAGAAGATATTCATTTTTCTTCAACAATGCCACAAAGGTAACACATGCAACAGTAGTTGTTGAAACAACCATGCCTAATTTATTGATAATCAAATAGTCAACATCAAACTTAGTTTAAGATTTTAAACACTTGTTTAGATTGTTTAAATAACTACTGTAAGGTTCATCATAAACATTTTAAACAGCAATTTGACTGCGTACCATCATGATGTCTGATGCACCTGTATGGGTGTTCATGGCTAAGCAATACAAAGCATGATTTAATCTAATAATAACCATAATTAGCAGTAATAATTTGTTGATGTTCCTTGCATGGCATCCCCCTTTGCATCAGGGTTTGCGTCGTTAATCGACAAAGCTCTCCCGTGGTTGCTAGGGGTAACCGGCGGAGGTTGATGATGGCAGCTAATAGGCCTATTGTCATCAAGTAGTTTCCCAGCAATTTCAGCGACGGAAAAAAAAGGCGTGCAAGACAAAGTCTTTTCATACCAAGAGCCTGTGAAAGGGTAAAAAATTCTGCTTGACATTTTATAACAGTGTGAAGCCCAATTGAAAGTTAGAAACAACTGTTCTTTTGAACTGTTTCCCAGACAATGCATTTTTAATTGCATTATGAAAAACATGCAATTGACAATTATTTTTGCTGTGAGAGAACACGAACAGTGAACAAACTTTGCATCTCATTATGAATAAAAAATAATTGTTCAGGAGAGAGAGAGAGAGGCAGAAAAAAAACATGGTTGGCAAAACAATGTTTCCAGGAAGCTTCATTTTGAGATAGAGAGCTGGTTTTGGGCTAGACTTCATATCTATAGCTAAAAAAGAAGAAAAAAAGTACATCTGGATGTGTACTCTGTGAGACCAGTTGGTAGGAGAGACTGGGGCTAGTTGGAACATTTTTGACAAAAATGACTGTAAAATCCAGATAGATTTTATTTGAAAAACAATCAGTCTATCAGCTTGAAGCATATCAAGGGCTTCGAATGTACCCCATAAAATGTGTAATTCTATGATGGTTACTGAAAAAAATCCACTTTGAACAAGACCATCACAAGCGTTCCAACTTACCCCATATATTGGGGTAAGTTGGAATACTGTATGGTCAATTGATAATTATGCTAAAACTACTTACAACCATAATATTACATGGTTTTTAGCATATTTGCTTTATTTTTTTTTAAGTTCAACATATCAAAAATGGATTTATTGAACTTAATTTTTTCTATTATACAGCCACTCATGCAAGCCGACTGTGTAGTAAATTCCGCTTATTTGTGTGTGTTTGACTTTACTTGCAATTAAGTGTACTATCAGCAATTCCATGTACTTCTGCATCAAATTTACATGACAAAAAGTAATAATTTATTTTTTTTAAAAATTAATTATGCGAATAAGCATATGAAATTTGCCCTAAATTTTTTTCATGTTTTTACCTTTATAACAAACGTCCACAAAAAATTGCAAAAAATAAGTCCGCATGCATTTTTTTTTAAATTTGTATTTTTTGTTTTTCTGAACTTTTGTTTTTTATTGTTTTTTCCGATGAACTTTGTCGGGGACTTTTTTGCGATCATAAATAGCATCAAATAAATCCATTTAAACCAACAAAAGTAAAAATAAACATACATTTATGATTTTTGATTGAAAAACACAATTTGCATGGACCTTGTACATGAAATTACATTTTTGAGCAATTTTGGGTCCGACATGCAGGTACAAAATGTTGCGTAATTTCGATAACCGCGCACCTAGGCATTGCAAATTTGGTCTCAAATGATGCGCAAGACTTGAAAGTAAAAAGTCTGTGAGCAGTGTAATAAACAAAATTTGTGCGACAGCATAGTGACAAAATTTCTCAAGGGGGGGGGGGCTCAAATTGACCCCCCCAGTTTGATGAGGGTTAATATTGCATTAGGGGCCTACAATAGGCCTTAAATGCACACTCAGACCTAACTGAGAAACAAAACAAGCATGGTATACAATACATGTTCTGAAGAGTGTGAAATACTTTATAAATTTTTTTTGTAATATCCAATGTTTGTATTCATAATTATGTTTGGGGTAAGTACGAACATGTTCCAACTAGCCCCTTCAATTTTGTTTGAACTAACCCCAAAGGCCCATTTGACATATATAAGCTCATAGCCCAAATAAGGGACTTCACCATGGCATATTAATAACCTTAGTTTGTAGCTTGGTACAAGTGTCTATTATACCCCCAAACAACCAGCTTGATCTGTAAACTTCTCTGAGATAATAAAACATGTCTGAAAGAGAAAAAAATACTTAGAAGGTGAAAAGAAAAATTCCTTTCTAACTTCACCAGGCTTGTTGCACATGTGTTGTCTTTAATATGGTGGATGGCTGATGATAAAGGCAATAAATTGAGGGCAGTATCGCAGACATTTATTTAAAGATGTTAAAGAATATTACAATGTTTCAACTTACCCCACGTTCCAACTAACCTCGGTCTCCCCTATATATGCATTTATAAAACTTTTAGCTATTTAACAATAGAAATTAAGAAAAAAATTTATGATATGCAGGGTTGACAACACAGTTTGCGATGATCTACATACAAATACATATACGCGGAACTTACTTTCATTGACACAATGCAGTGAATTTTTGGTGGCAGTTTGTTGGTTGTTTAGATTTAATATTACTTTCTTTTGTACTTTGAATGCTCTTAAATGTGAAAGCTGTTCTCTTGGTAATACAACGTTTGTATGCTGGTTTGGCTATGTAGTCTTTCTCAGCTATTTTGACATTAAAATTGTCATGATCTGTATCAAGGAATTCAATTTTGCTAGTAACACAATTATTAAATTGTCTTGCAACTAAGTCTTTATCTTATTGTTTCAATAATAAGACTAATATGTAACTTCAAAATCTCTATGTTCAGGTGTCTTCAACCATGATGTCCATTCCATGAGTTGTCTTGTGAAATTAATTGCATTGACTGTGTTGTCTGTGAACAGAGAGGGCGCTAGATATACAGCTGGCTTTGAACTATAATGTATGGATATATTGTGGTCTACGGTTACCTTCCAAGCTGTTCAATGTGTTTAATTGCACATGTATTTCTTAAGAGTCAAAAGGGGCCTAAGCTTTCGATCCTAGCAGAATCTTCTTCGGAGGCAAAATGACAAACATATAATGTGGAACAACCATAATATAGACCACAGACATACAACAGGAACACTGGAACAAGGAGACAAAAGGGGCATTAGTGAGAAGAGATGACCAATCATGTATTTCTTCATGGAAATACATGATTGTGGGACACCAACAAAATTACTTCACTTACCTATGAACATTGAAGTGTTGAATCAGTCACCATGACATGTACATGACCATGTCCACCAATTACTTCTACATGCATGTAATTTGTCATGAGATGTACTTAAAGTGGAAGTTCACCCTGCCATCCTGTAAAAAATCTTTTACAAGTATGAAACCTGTAACACTTTGTGGTGAAATGTATTTTTTCATTATTGTCACAATAACTTTTTTAACATGTCAAATCTACATGTACATAATGAAATTTATTACCTTTTGAAAATGTTGATTATCAATTATTCATTTATGCCATTTTTCTCATTTGTAACATATGGGATAATTTGAATATAAAAATAGAATAGGCTTCTCACTCACAATTTATCAGAACTATTGACCTATATCCAGTGCTCAATATCCCTTTTGTGCTTTATTGCATTAATGCTTTTATAATCAAGTGATTTATATAGCGTTTTTCCAGAAGATAAAAAGCGCAACTTTTATTATCTAGACTCTATCCTAAGCTACTGTTTCTTCAGCGGTGCCTAATGCATTAAAGGAATAAGTCCTGTCAGTTATGCCCATTTATCTCACCCATAGATTTCTCTCTTGCACTACATGTATCTCACCTATAAAAATAATAATAATAAAATCAAATATCGTCTATTCAAATTTATCCTTATCAGTGAACGGGTGCTTTTTATTTTCAAAAGAATTTGAAAGATACTTGCAGAATCAAATCTATTTATTGTTTTGGTAAATATTTTTTTCATATTTTTATAGAAATTCTGATAAGGTGTCTGTGAAAATTGAGTAGATTGTTTTTTAATATATATTGCTTTTTGTAGTCACATTTTTTTCCTCTCCATCTTATTCCCAATACTTTTATTTCTCACCTTTCTTCCCCCCCCCCCCTTATTCTCATCCTCTCTCTCCTCGCTATGCACCAGAATAAAATATTTGAGTACAATGTGCCTGAGCACGTTTTCCAATCTATCGAAAGTGCAGCAACAATTCCAGAGAGCATGGAGATGCCTAGTGTGAATGAATAGGCTTTGTGAACATTAATAGGAGACATCAGAACGGACATGGATCCCCTCGCTTCCCCCGCACAAATGTCTGGATGTTTTTATTTTTCACACCATTCCAAAAGGTCACAATTTTATTAAAGTTTGGCTGCCCCTTGTATTTTTATGTCTGTGTGGATAAGTGACATTCTCTGTAACATCCATTTTTAGAACCAATCCCAGATCTGTCCTCTTATTTTTGAAACCAATATTTCAGAAATTGTTATAGTTGTGTATACTTTAGTTGCTCATGTTGGCTTGCCTGTTATGGAAAAAAATTCTATTAAGACTCAGAGTTTTGTACTGTGTGAATGAGTCACATTAAAAGAATTCCATTTATTACTGAATAAATTGTGAAATAGGTTCGCGATCCATATATTATCTAGCTGTTGATTTATGGTAACATAACATATAAACATGCATTTTATTATTGTTTGGATCAACTGGTTACCAAAAAATAACACAAACGACTTGTAATAAATATTATCTATTTGGTTTTATGTAGATTACCCAAAATAATTGTCCTATAAAGAGTCTGATGGGAGCAACAAAAAAAAAACAACAACAAAATTCGTAAACATTGAAATTTGGTACTTAATAAAACTCATTTGAAGCTGTACTAATTAGAAATAAAGAAAAATCATAAAAATCAAATTTTTTGCATGAAAATATTAACATTAGTATGAAAATACCATGAATAGTGGTCATTGTTTAAATAAAAGCAAACTACTAGTTTTGCTTATTGTAAGCAGGTTTCAAAATCACAATCATCACTCTTTTATATATGAGTAGCTATAGTACTCATATATAAAGTATGAGAATTCAGCTGCTTATATAAGGTAAGTATTGAATGGAAAAAATAATAAAAACAGAGGTGTTCCATCTAAAAGCTATGACTTTTTTCTGGATTATCCCATTACAAGGCATTAAATAATAATGGTTGTTCATTTGCCACATAACAGACAATAGTAAAATGCCTCTTCCTTCCTGTCCTATACCATAAAACATGAATGTGCCTGCTATAACGAGGTTAGAAAGGTGTCTCTTCTTAACCAATTAATCATGTGTCTAGTCTCTTTCACGTAAAAACATCATAATTCAGACAGGCAGCTGCATGACTGACCAAAAGTATCATAAGCATGAATGATTACCCCATATGTGGTTCTTTCTTTGCATACCCCCTTTTTATTAAAACATGCCATAAGTTCAGAAAGGTGTTTCTCGTTAACCCATTAATCTTGTTTCTAATTGCTGTTCAAAGAAGATCATTATGATGGTAACTTATCTTTCAAACATGCAGCTGAATTGATACACTTCTTATGTTTGAAAATTTTGAGCTGATTTATTCATACTATAGTAGTTAAATATATACCCTAAACACCATCAATTCCCACACCAACAATGGAATGTGTGTCACAGCTTCTAAAGATATTTTTTAGAAATCAAGATATATTAAATGAGCTTGATAATGAAGGATAGGTTATTTAGATTATGACTTTCAAGGAATTACATATATGTTTTTTTTAGGGATACTTAATTCTTAATGTTCCAAAGTTGGCAATCATTTGTACCATACTTTTTGCTCTTAATGGGGCCAGGGAGCCTGCATGCTACCCATTAATGGGTTGAAAGGGAATCTTTCTTCATGGCCCAGCATGTACGTAGCTACCGCAATTGCATATTTTGGTTCTATCGATGCACCTAGCTTGAACTAAATTCACCATCTCGTCCTCAAACCTGTCTTAGAATACTTGTAGGATGGATATTTAAACCCAGTCTGGAAAGCATCTAATTAACAATCAATAACAACCGGGGTCAAGTTTCCTTGTCTCATCAATTTTTGATGTACCTTCCATTCGAACGGTGGAAAGCTGTACAAATTTCATCATACGCACCATTTCGATAACACATCTTTCAGGTAGATTAAACGTGATATTGATCGTGAAAATCAACTGAGTAAATATTTGATGCTTGTATAACCGTTATGGGGGTTTATAGATGGAATCATCGTGGTGACGCTTGTAGGGTTGATTCGTGTGATATTTGTATTGAAGAACAATCTAAAGTCTTGTCAAAACCATTGAAAAGCTGTGAAGAAGCTGGATGATTTTGATTTTCTTTTGTAACAAAAATTTCTGTCTACGCATGTGCATTTTTTACAAGCTTTGCTTTTTAGTGGATCCCCCTCATTTCCATATCCATTTATGCTCTATATTATACTGTTTTTTTTACGAAGTAAGAATGCCCTTCTGTAAAATTGTATTTGATTTGTATTGTTTTATATTACTTTGTATTATGTTTTGAATGGAAATGAAATAAAAGAATTGAATTGAAAATTGAATTGAATTTAAAGCTATCTCTTTGAAATGAGAGGATTTCAATCTCTCTAGTTTGATGGGCTGCTCTTACTAGTTACATTTAGTTGTATGAATGATTTTTCTTCTGAAGATAATTAGTTTTTCTTATTTTAACAAATGATTACTTTTGATGATTTTGCTTTATCTTCAAATTACAATGATGTTTAGTTTTAGAGCTTGTTTAAGAAAATATGTCGATAAAGGTGATCATGTAAAAAAATCTCCATACATGTATGTGAATAGTTCATTTTAGTGAAATTCATTAGTCATTATTTTGTCACAATAAAATCATCCTTTGACATCTGTTTTTGTGTTTATAATCAGCCATTATTGTCTCCTTATATTCAATCTTATTTTCCTATTTTTTCTCCTACATGTACCTTATGATGTTTTTCTTTGTTTTCTCCACTCTGTCTCGAAATCTCCATATTTCTCAATCTTTATGCCCTCATTCTTTTTCATGAATATTATTTTGTATTAATGTTCTCTTTTTTTCTCCCACATTAATTCCCTCACTTTCCACTCTATTTCCCATGCATGACAGTTGTTTGTAGTACAGTCACAGAGGAGGAAGGAAATGCTGTGGTTTGTTTAGCTGTGGTAAGTCCATTACATATGTTACTTGTTCATTTTCTTGTCTTGCTTTTGCCTCCCTAACAAGAGTAAGTAGATAAAGACCATTTTCCAGTTGAAAAAGTAGTTACCTTAACTAGGATGAGGTGGACCGATGCTTGGTTAACCTTTTTTTGCGTAGAGGGTTGTCCCCATTTAAAAGGGTCGGCCGAATTCACCTCACACTCACGGCAATCGCTCTTACCATCCTCCCTCAACTGTGCATGATTTATTGCATTTGTCCATCCTCGCCCATCTTACCTTCTCTTCTCTACTCGCTTCTTCCCTGTCATCATTTGCTTCTTGAACTGCCCGACTCTGACTCAATAGTCCTTTTAAAAACATGACTATTATCCCTCTCAGAAATGTTTTAACCAACTTAATGAGTCGGTTAACAACCTACCAAATGTTTAAGATGAAAAATCTCCAGTTGTATTGATTGTCATATTCTTTTAACCAACAGTTGGTAGATTCATATGTTAACCAACGTAATATTTTCTGAGACTGCTCCTTTATACCACTTGCTCATACTAACCAGTTTTGGACCTGGCAAATATTGTCAAGAGGGGCAAAAATTATCTGACAATAAAAAAAGAAGTCTTCAAATTCTCTTAAGCGGCACTCATTTTCCCCAGCTCTTCCCCCTCCATCAAATTCCCAGTCTTTTTCATATCTATCAACATATGGAAAAAACTTTTACTTCTTTTGTGCAAAATAATGAAATACAGCGACGATGCCATAACAAAATTGAAATTAATTCTGTCAGTATATCTGCAACAACCCTTTCTTAAGTTAATTATATCTTTGTTCATGTAATAGGCATCTTCCTGTGGCTTGCGGTTTTGAAAAGAAAATCTACAGATTGATTTTTACGACAGTCTGTAAACCATTGACAATCTGTGTTGCAACAAGTATTATATATATTAAACCGCAATCAATAAATGTATGCTCAGTGAAATGAAATTAAATGAGCTTGTGAGTTTAATGTGGTTTTTACTATTTGGTTTGAGGTTTTATTTTGTGATGAGAAATGTTGTAGTGATTATTAAGTACAACCTACATGTATACATGTAACAAGGGCCGCATAAACACTAAGTGAATGATGAAACTTTATTGTCAGGGAGATCCAACTCTACTTATTTTCCTAAATTTGCGAAAAAGTAATAATTGATATTTATGACCCGACCTTGTGTCATCAGTTTTTTTAACTAGCAGCAAAATAAACCTGATTGTTTTTGTATGGCAACAGACCTCTAAATCACTGTAAAATTGGAAAATGGAATATTTTTTTTTACCTGTCCAGATTCTTGATTTGGTATGGTTTTCTTCTTTTGATAGGTAATTTCTGTCAAAAATAGAACTACAGTATGTCTACATCTTATTGAGATGTGTACTTTGGTGCAAATCTATTAATATCTGTTTAGATTAAAACAACTTCTACTCTGGAATTGAACTTTCTTATGTACAGTTTTTGTACAGTTTTTTCAATACCTTTATTCAGAATCAGAATTATCATCAGAAGAAGAAGAAGGAAGAAGGAGAAGGAGAAGAAGGAGGAGTTTGATATTCTGAGTGGTGTGGGGCAGAATAGGAGTACAAGACATGTTCGCTAGAAAGGGATGGTGACAAATGTTCTACGTTTTACTTAAAACTGATAATAATTCTGAGTATTAGACATGGATTAAAAATATAGCAGAACCATATTGGAAGTAGAAGATTCAGATTACTGTACATTGAAGTACAAGAATGCACTTATGCCTATATGATCTTTTCCTGGGTTTACTGTACTTCTTTAGACTGCTTAGATCTCCCTGCTCAGATAATTATGATCAATTAGCTAAGATGTATTCAAGGTAACAAGGCTCCATTAAAGATGATTATCTGGCTTTACTCAGTGGAATAAAGACCTTAGTGATGGATTGTTAGACACATTTACTCATTAGGATATTTATGTGATGATCTGCAGAACTGTTTCAACTGTCAATGCTCCAATTTTGTCACTAAAGTGCTAGAAAGGTGGGAAATTAGTACTTTCGGTCTTGTTTCTTACTTGAACAATTCAGATTTTTAAACATGAGTGTGAGAGTTCAGCTTTTAGGCCGCTTTCTTTGTTTTGATTCAGCATATTTTTTTAGGGTATTTGCTCTGTTGAAAAGTATAGGAGCTTGCGCAGTTGTAGCATTTTTTAACTTCCTTTAATTTTACAGTTCTTCATAGCCCTCATAAAAATACAAAAAAATTTCAGGTGCATGATAGAGAGGAAGATGGATAAGATTTTCAATATATTCCAAAAATCCCTATCATTTAGATTATTTTTTTCTTTTGTTTACCTTTTTTATATCAATTTAAGTTCAAAATTTGTATACCACCGGTTTCCTGCAATTATAGCTATTTATTGCCAAAGGTAGATTTCTTCTATCAGCCAAAATTAATCATAAAAACAAGAACAAGGGATCCATATCGAACTTGATTTTTAAATGTTATTAATTCAGGATTTTTTATATAGCTCTAGCTTACGTTGAGGAATTCCAATCTTGAGGCCTGGCTAGAAGGCAATCTCCAAGGAAGGGATTGCCGTCATACCGTTCCCCCGTTTCAGTCACTAAGTGATATAGAATGCACAGCTAAGTGCATCTCATTGTGAGGTTAATTTAGAAGAGTGACAATCCTGGAGGCAAATAAAATTCATCAAAATCTGTAATTTCACATTTTAGCTCGCTAAAGGGCAGGGAGTGATGGGGGAGGAAGGAATGAAGGAAGCAGGGCAATGAAATGGATTGAATGTGCAGTGGATTGAAAGAGGCAGACAGATATAGAAAGACAGAGAGAGATTAGAAAAGAATGTAACACAGATGAAGGGAGAGAGAGAGAGGGGCAATTGAGAGAAATATGGAGGGTAGTGATAGATATATCAAAGATTACCCCCATTGTTTCTTAAAATTCTTTGCCCTGATTTCTGTTAATTTAGATGAATAAAACAAATTAAGGTAGTAAAACTGAATGGTTATTTATATGAATTTGTTTGCTTTATTGAATCAGAGTCATCAGATATTTTAATCCATTACTTACTAAAAACTGTATTATTATGAACCACCCATCATGATGTAATATGCAATCTAATTGAAAATAAAGAAAAGGAAACACTTGTAGATGTTTTGTTCACTTTAAATCATTCATCAGCAAACGTTAGATAATTCCTTTTCAGCTCAATATTAAAATATCTCTGCTTTGTTTTAGATTCATGTTAAACTAGTCTCTGTATTTTGCATTCAGTTGCTCCCCTGCAAACGCTTACTCTCCTTGCTTCTTGGACCCCTGTTACATGAACCTAACAATTGATCACATGGTTTATGATTGATTGTATTGATAAATATGCACATTCAGTCACACCAATCAACATTACAATCAATTTCAAAGCTCTGTGTTACCGGGAGCTCATGACAGTGTGCTTATGAATAGGAACAATATTCATATTTTTCAGCCTGCAGTCATTGGTTATTCTGATAAGGTTATTTACCAGCTCCGGAAAAAAGTACACCCCGTATGCCAGTGTCTCGGGGACATTTTGATTTTGGCCAATCTAATATTTCTCTTTTCTCCCCGCTTATTGTCGCCAGCAGCATCCTCACTACAATAGTCGCTATATTTTAGAAATGTTTTGACCAGAACCTGCTTTTGTTTATACTCTATGCACGCCTTTCATTCTTTTTATTTTTCTATTTATTATGATTATGATTAATATTGTCATTTTATTTCTTTATCTTTTTAATGGGGGGAGGGAAGGGGCAAAGGTTATCCAGTTTTCAATTGCAAAATATATTTATCATGTAAATCATTATAAATGGGTTTCCCTTAACCTTTTTGAGATTGATATTATTTATGTTTAAGTTATCAATCTGTTTCAAAGAAATCTTTGTCCAGCATGGGCTGTCCATTAAATTGATTTGGCTTTCTTGCATTTTTTGATTGCTTTAAATTCTACACATGTTTTCTTTTAGAAAGTTGGGTTAGAATAGAAATTATGTTTCTTTCAAATGAAATCATATTTCGTCCTTTTAGAATGAAAATGATATTGATTAAAGGCTTAGTATTAAAAGTTTAATCTAGTAATGTAATACATTTAATCCTTTGGATTATAATAGAAATTACTTATTGAAATTAAATCAAATTTCATCCTTTTAGAATAAAAATGATATTGATTTTGTGCTTGAAAATGTAATCTACATAATGGACACAATCCTTTGAAATAAGTTGGTTATGAGAGAAATGATGTACCATTCAACTTCAGGATGTTTCATCTCTCTCTAAAAATATTGCTCATGAATCTTTTAATGGAAGAAAAGGAAAGAAAAGAATAGACAAGAGGAGAATGAAGTGCATGTAAAGCGATGAAAGTGTAAGCAATTTTAGTTATTGTATATTGATCTTGAATTTTCATTATAAAGTAATCAAAATTAGGCAACCGCATCGTATCTAAGTAGCGGCCAATATAAATATGTACATTTCATTTTGTTTGCAGAGCAAAGAAAAATATCTTTATTTCAGTTGCATTTGTCCTCATGCAAATCCCCCTCACTGAATAGAATAGGAGGGCACAAAGGATTGATTTTTTTTCCAAATTGGATTCTGTTGACCTTGGAGTTGATATAATTACACTGCCAATTCAGGAGTATTCTATTTGAATGAAATGTTCAACACAATCCAATTGGCACTCAGTTAAATGATATTTGCACTTTGATGACATGGCAAACATTATGGATCATTGAGTTTTAATTGAGTATAACCCAAATCTATCCGATATTATCCATGCTTTAGCAGGTAACAAATGATGGAACAGAGAATGTCACATGAGCATCAACAAATCAAACTAACTATTGTTCTGTCACTTCTGTGAGCATTGCATTATAAACCGGGAAGTTTTTTTTTCATTCATTGTTGAGTAGATAAATTATAGTCTTGAATTCTGTAAGCACATACATGTATACATGTAGATGTACTCTACAATGGATACAGTAAAGTATTTATTAGGAATGAATGCAATATTCTATTTCTAAGAAAAAAATCATGTAAAAAACATTGGCCCAGTTGAGACCATATGTAGTATACCATAGGCAATTCATTTATAACTGAGATGCTTGCCATAGTTAAGGTCAAAAGTGTGTGTTAAATTACATTGCCCATTTCAGAAATATATTTATATTCATTTGAAAATTATGAATGGAACATGAAAGAGTATGGCACATGTCACAGTATATCCCTACATTCAATGCTGACAATTTGTTTTACTTTTATCAGTCTTGGGTCAATATTCATTTTGCTGATAAAACTGGAGATTATCTTAACAAAGCCTGAAAAAGCATAGAGTGATATTTTTTCTCTTAACAGTCTTTTAACTCGGGGGGGGGGGGGGGGGGGAGGGGGTCTTTATTCATTAAAAATGAGCATTCTACTAGCGTTGTAAAGTGAGAAAATGCAAAAACATACACAATAACAAGTTTAGGGCAAATTTCTTATGCCTATTTGCATAATTAAGATATGAGCAATTAAAGTTTTACTATATAGACTTGAAGTTTACATGCGGCTCTATGTGTGTGCAAATTTTTGCGGTGATCGCGCAATCAGCGGCCAAGATCTGAAAGGGGATTAAATTGACCCCCTCCCGTATATCCTAGTCTAAAATAGCCTAGTTGACTTATGGTTAAGACAACAATAATGCAGTTGAGACAATGCTTGGTGTTGTCATTTTTTTTTCAAACATGTGCATCCGTGGTACTGGTAGCACTTTCATTTATTTGATGCAAAATGCAAGAGGAAAGAGCAATGTAGGTATAATGCTTGCCGTGCTGGGAATGGAACCCCAGACTTCTGTGGTATAGTCTGGCACCTTAGACCACCTGACCACAGTAATCTGCAGGCACAGATCCTGATTGAAACTTTAATCAGCAAGTGTGTCTTCACACAAAGACTAGTAAATACAAAACTTGCTAAGCGAGAGGGCCTTCAGTACACAAGGCATGAGTAGGCTGCACATTCAGACCCTTAACTCGATTGAAGGGTTTTCAAAGCAGACTACGACCACAGCACTTTACGGCACCTCTTTATTTCCTTACCTAACCCCTTGCCGTCACACACCCCATCTCTGAATCAGTGAGGTTCAAATGAGATTTATGGATTGAAGAAGATTCCAAGTCAGGAGAATAAAATTTGAAAGGCATGTATCGCTTCTTATCATTTCCAAACTTACACACAAAGGTGAACTCAAACAAGGACAACAACACCTCCAAAATAGAAGTCATTAGGCAGTCTTTTGAACCCTTCTTCCCTGATTTACAACCAAGCACTGAGAATGCTCGCAAGACCTTTTACTCTCTGGTTTTCCTGGGAAGTGACGCTTGAAAAGAATTCTCATGAGAGTACATGTTGCTATCCCTCGCTCGTCATAGAGCTTTACATGCTAGGTCATGTTTATCTTCGTATTATAGTTAAAACTGAAGAAATCTTATTGATCAACATCAACAGGGTTCCCAGCCCATCAGGGAAATCAGGGAAAATTATTTTACTTTTTCCAGTCAGGAAAAAATCAGGGAATTTGATTTTAAAAAATACGTCAAATCAGGGAAAAAATCAGGGAATTTTGATCAGCCCAAAAGTTGAAAGCATGGTAGTCAATCAGACTCTGTTATATTTTGTTTCATATCAAAACAAAACATCTATTGAATGATGGTTATGGTGGTACTTTTTTGTTTTTATACTGAAATTCATGTTATTCACTGCAACAACTTAGAAAACATGCAAAACTGGGAATGGGTTTAAATAATTATCAGTGAATTTTTAAACTTCATCAGGCAAAAAAATCAGGGCAGTTTGTTTTCTTGAAAAGCTGGGAACCCTGAGTCAAGGTATATTGCTGGCCAAGATCTAGTTAATAAATTATATTCAGTTCAATTTTTTTTTATCAAGCAAAATTTTCTGAAGTGATAAAAACAGAACATGCTGAAATCATTAGAAAATGTACAGTGATGATAGGCTTGAATAGAGGCCTTTCTTTTGACAAAATCAAGACTTTTGTTGGGCAAGGTAACTTTCTTTATAGAGCACTGTATATTGCAGCACATTCAACTTTATCTCATGCAACTTTAAAATGATTCTTAATCCATTCTGACTCTCTATATCCCAGACTAGCTGCTTCATTAAATACCCATGGTGATGTTTGGCCTGGTTTGGTTTACTGTATAAAAATCACAACAAAATGCATTGTGCAAATATTGAAAATAATTAAACATTGTGTCCCAGAAAAAAGGAAACCAGGATTCCCATTTTTTTTTTGTCTTGCCCACCAGAGGTGAAGTTGAGACTTAGGGATCCAAATGTTGTCTGTCGTCCATCCATCACAAACCTTATGACACATAACTGCGCAACCGTAAGTCACTTTTCAACCAAACTTGGATGGTAGATGGACTTGGGAGATATGCATGTTATGCTGCAGTCAGAGGTCACATGTTATGGTCAAAGGTTATTTTCAGGTCAACGTTAAAGTTTACATGCAAGACTCTCTTTGACACCTATCTCCGCAACCATAAGTCACTTTTCAACCAAACTTGGATGATAGATGGACTTGGGGGACCTGCATGTTATGCTTCAGTCAGAGGTCACATGGTAAGGTCAAAAGTCATTTTCAGGTCAATGTTACATGCAATACTCTCTTCTGACACATAACTCTGCAACCGTAAGTCACTTTTTGACCAAACTTGGATTGTGGGTGTACTTAGGAGACCTGCATGTTATTGTGTTCGGAGGTTTATGGGCAAGACTGTTATGACAAGTGTTATTCCATCCTAGTCATTTCACAATGAAGTTTTGATACAATTCTGTTGCATGCCCTCGCAAATCACAATATTTCTGGGTTTTTTCGTAAGTGGGCAAGACAATATTACTTATAAATGCCTTTTCTTCAAAGGAAAGTGAATTATATTTGATTTCATTTATATCATCATACAAGTCACTTATTTTTCTTTAATTTGATACCAAATATATGACAAACACCTTACACATTAACGAGCAAGACAAGTTTGAAATTTTAATGTCAGAATCAGGTTGTGCAGAAAAGTTGAACAAGATTGGTTTCTGGTACGATGACCGTGCTGATTTGATGATTGGGTCATTAGCATTTCTTTTGTATTTGTTAAGTTTCTCTCAATGATCCCTGAAATGAGAGTGGATTCAGATTCACACGTTAGTTTCTGCGCAAATCGTCTGACATGCCTCACTATTTATTGTTTGTAATCTGACATGCACAAACAATTTGCCAAGATGTTGGTCTCTATTAAAGATAAGATTCTACTCTTACCATAAATATCACATTTATAGTAAAAACATATTAAAAAATTGCTAAATCTGTCTCTGAAAACTGGTTTCCTTTTTTGTGGGACCATGGACCTACTAGGTCCATGTTGGGATGCTCTGTATACACAATAAAACAGATACGGCTGGATCACTGTATTCAGAGTCATTGATATGATGACTCTGTTCTTCCTAGAGGTCTTTAAGAATCAGATATAAGCAATTATGGTACCAATGGCATATCATCAGTTGGTATGGAGTCAGTCTTGATAGTGTGATTCTAGTATTAGGGGTTTTTCTTTACCTTTTTTCTCCTCTTTCTATATTGATACCCCAAGCTTACCATTGTCAGCGTCATGGTGCCTGTGGGGATTTAGGTTCACCATCGCTCTCTTATTTTCCTCTATGAATGAATGATTCAGAAATTTCAACTTGATCTAACTAGCTTGAATATCCTCTCTCTTGTATCTCTGGTGGGTTTATATGGATGAATATCAGGGGTTTTTTTTACCCACTCCCCATCCATTTTGGGCCAACATGATCGTTGTGCTGATTCTTTTATGAAAACCCTTTCTTTTTTGATAATGACATTCATTTCAAACTATTTTGTCATTTAAGTGAGGAAAAAAAGAATTCCCTACATTCAGTATGTTTCCAATGCTACTTGTTCAGATAGACTTAAGGTTGTAGAAATACACATTTTGATATATTTCTAATTATACATATTAACTACATAACTCATCGATGGTATTCAACTTGGGCATACCATGCAGTCTCTTGGTGCTCCCACACATGACCTATCAGGAAAAATAAATAGTGAATATCAGGTCACCGTCTTACAAAGAGCTGTACTAGACATTAGTAATTTTGTAATGTAATGTTGTAAATTAATAATTCTGAGTTTCCCATTTTTAAACTACACAAAGTTAGATCAACTGCAATTTGTGTTTGAGTTCAGTTTGTCAAAACTCTTTTGATACAAGATTGGGCTCAAGAATTTTGCCAGTGTGAAAGGAATTACTCCTCATATCCTTGAAAAATATATATGTGAGGCAAAGAAAATCTGCATCCTTTTGATATGAATCATGTAAAGTCTTGCTGAACCGTGAGAACTTTATATCTTGATATGCACAGGCATGAATATGCAAAACAATTTTGAGCTCGCGAAATTTATCTGATATTTTTCTGACTATGCAGATATGAATTCACCATTTTTTTTTCATGTGTTCAAGTATTGATTAATCCAATACCCAGGTTCAGGAAGCCAATATCATGATGGTCATTGATATCAGATCATCGTCTGTCAGTGTTCTAGCTATCAATCTTGACACCTGTATTCAGAGCTGATAATGATTATTTTTTGGATTTGTTCTGTATTTTCTACATGCGTCACATTTTAGTACTGTGTAGGATCCTTGAAAATGGTTGATGAAATTGTCACCTATAATGAATAGAGCATGGATGGTTTCTGTGTATCAAGGCAGGTAATGGCAGCTGTATGTTATTGAAGAGATAGATGAAGAGAGACAGAAGAGGGTGGGGTAGACTGAACAAAATCAATCTTTGATACATATGAGAGACTACAGCTTAATGGATTTATATGTTGCCAGTTGGCAACATCGGCATGTTGAAGGGATTGGGGAATCTTGGATTTTAAAAAATTCTCATTCTGATACTTGAAACAAATATGGTATGAAATGAGCTGAAGATTGAGAAGAAGAAAAAACAAGTATCATGATTTAATATTCACAGGAAGTATGTATTGATAGGGAGAAAATCTGAGTCAACAATTAAAAACAATGTTACTTCATGTACCAGGATGTGGTTTCACAAAGTTTTATAAGTTTTTTAATTGCATGCGGTATGTAATGCATTGATCATGACATGGTCAAATCATGCTCTTTGTGAAACAACCCTTCTTGTTCTTGTAAATTGTAATGACATAGCGATGAATATAGGTTCTGAGCAAACCATCACCTCTACAGATGCACATGGCTCAAATGAGAAAGAGAGTAACAAACAGGCAACGCCCCCCCCCAAAAAAAAAAAAATAATTATTGCTACTCTGAATCTATATTTTTTTAGTTTGGTCTTAAAGACCTCAATTCATTTTCTCTCTCATGAATTTCTAATTCATTTCATACAAATATTTTTTAGAACTTATTTAATATGTTGTTAAATGTAAAAAAATGTCAATGTGTGAGTAGTTAAATAGGAAATATAGAATGTCACATTCTGATGTTAGAATCAAACAGAAAGGGACAGTCCCTGTTTTTCCATTTGAAACTTATAGATAACCTAATACCAAATGTTGCCATACAATATATTCTTGCCCTGTTATGCCCTGTAATATTGTCCTAAATTACCCTTTTAGGTGATATTAGGTGACCTGAAAATATACCTGTATAAAAATGCTTTTTGACAGACATTGACTCATTATTTTCATTGTTAAAGTTCAAATGTGTCAGTCATGTATGTAGGTCTGTTTTTTTTTTCTTTCTCAAATATTCTGCAGCTCCTTGAGTATTTAGTTAAAGTGCGCTAACTAGTCTTATGTATTATTATTATTATTGTTGTATACTACCTTTCTATATTTTCCTCAGATAAATAATTTCCAAATTTCGCTATACTACACGTTCTCACAGCTAGATGTATAGGGTTTACATGTAGCTCCCTGTCCAGACTCAAAATGTTCAATCTGATACTTTGAAAACAATGTTGTTTTTCTATCATATTCATGTACATGAAGTAACATTTCCTCAAGCTCTTAACTCTCTTCAGTGTGTACCTTTAGCACTCTGAAAGGGGATTCAGTGCTTTATTCATAAATCATTTGACTCATGATGTAATTTATTTACCTACACTTTAAAAAAATAAAAGGGTGGAAAGGGGGAAATCACGTTTTGAAGGGCTGAAGAGATGGAAAACACCATCCCTCCTTGACTGTATTCCACCGTTTTCACCTTTTGAGTTTTTGGAGTGTACAATGTGGAAAAGAGTAGAAGGCATTTTTTAAAATTCTCTTAAGTTTGATTTTGTAGCCTTGATCACATCTGGAATTCATCTCTAATTGTAGAATGTCTTGTGTGAATATATGATATTTTGCATCATCTATAAATGCGCAATTAATCCAATCTGAAATAATTGGTCGCTAAGACTTGTCCAGCATTTCATTTCCTTGTATATATTGAAGTTTCATACTAGATTGTAGAGTTAATACAACTTTCCTGATTGGAAGTGATCTTCCGATCAAATATCATGATACGAGTTTTGAAAATGAGATCAATCCTTTGCAAGTATCTGGAGACTTGAAACAAATGTGCAAATAAGATGATGATGAGAGAGAAAGTTTGGGGGAAGCTGAAGCGTACAGCAAGCTGTTTGTCAAGAGCAAACGGCGAGCTGCCACGCTCATGATCCAGCCCAACACCCTGCAATATCGGTCCAAACCCCCCAGAACACAGCGGGCATTGATTTCAATCCCATTTGCATTACTACCGATGTAGAAAAGTCAAAAGAATTGCAGTAGCTCCCCGGGGCATGCTGGGTATCACATGACTGCGATTGTCGTCATCACTGCTGGAATGCTGCCGCGCTGCGATAATGTTCCCTGAATCGTTTGAAATGAAAGCTTCTTTGCTTTGGCGCTGAGCTGATAAGCTTGGAGCACTCTAAATCTAGACTTTAGGGTTCTGTTCTTTCGCAAATAATTGGATTGCGCTAACCAGCAATGAGATTCTGTCTCCACTTAAATTGTGTTACTGATGAGCTACAACTATCTTAAATTTTGGTCAGGGATGGGGGTGGTAGGGTCAACCTATGTTTTCTTTTTAACATTCAAGCCATAGACCTATTGTCTTGCACACATGGTTGTTAATTGTATTCTAACTTTCTTCAATTGTTTTTGTCTGTGACTCAGAAATAGGGTGCTTTTTGAGATGGTCAGCCAGTCAGTCTGTATAATTGTTTGTATTTATAATCGACAGGTTGTATGTTATAGTGATGTTCTCATTGTCAATGCATGTGTGTTTAATACAATCAGTGATATAACTAGATTTTTGTCAGTTTTATTCTGTTCTATAGGGTAGTCTGTTTCATTTGATCTCACCTGGGCCTGTCGCATAAAATTAAAACTCTGGGAAAAAAATGCCAGAGTTTTTCAATATATTTTATTGTCAATGGCATAATTTTGTTTGCCAGAGTATTTTGTTCTTTGCAAGACACCTGTTGTCACATTGGTGCTAGAACAATTTTTTTGGGGGAATATCTGTATGCTTTGAATGCAGCAAAGTAATGTGCTTGGCACATAATGATGTTAGCTTTCAGGGATATGATTGAAGACGTTTTTTCTAATAATAATATTGGAAAAAAAAACACATTCACTTCATAGAAGATGAATTTATTTCAGTAAACTTCAAATTTAGAGTGATTTTAGAGTGACCTATAAATCACCAAAGACCCCTCCAGTGAGTATAGACTGAGCTCTAAGATAAGTACAGATGCAAGTTTTCACTCTAAAAGTACTCCAGATTGATTTACTAAAAATTCACCCTTTTCTAAATCTTTTCAAAGATTTTCTTGATAATTTTTTTATTTTTTTTATCGAAGTGACAGTGGGAGCAGATTTTCTGTATAGAAATTTATTTATGGATATGATGACTAATGAGAGTAAGACCCCCACACTCCTATAGAAAAAAAAAGAAAGAAAAAACATCATTAACTCTACATTCATCTTGAGCAAATACAAAGTTTGATGGAGACTTTCTCTTGTCATACCGTATGTGTGAATCTTATTGGGGATTTTCCACAGTCTATGAATTATGAAGTATAACCATTTGGAATTTGGATCCGATGTAAAAAATGCAAATTTTAGATTCAGGTTATGAATTGGAATATTTAAAGGAAGAGAATATGAGACAGATGTGACAAGATTGAGGATCAGAATGCTTTATTGTCATAATGAAAAAACAAAAACATATTTTTGAGAGGGGAAGAGAGTATTGGCCGGGACACGAGAGAGAAAGAAATACATGTAGACGAAAGAAAGAGAGAGAGAGAGAGAGATATGGAGATGAGGCGAGGGCCCTGTCTTACAAAGAGATACGATTGATCCAAGCAATCTCAACTGTATGGAGATCCATCCATGCCATAATGTTTTTGACATGAAATGATCTTGACCTTTTTATTAAGCAGACTGACACTGAATATTTTAGAGAGAATGATATATAATACGAATAAAAATTGAATATACATCATTTAACTAGAAAATATTTTGAACAAATTTGCATTTTAGATGTTGATTTTGCTGGCTGTCCATAGTTCTGGTTGATTGGATCAATCGCAGTTTTCTAAGACGGGCTGAGATTATCATTTACATGTACAAAGATCCTTGCCATTGCCTTTAGTACACTTTCATTTTGATATTATGCTGAAGAAAAAATGGCTACCTTTGAATTGACTTCAGTCAATGTACTGCAAGAGAAGAAGAAAATCTTTAAAGCAAGTATGAATAAAAACAAATTATTTCATGTTGAAAGAAAGGAATTGTGAAGATCATATCATGTTCTTCCCATTAATAATGTCTCATGATTCTATTGTGCTCAATATAAAAATACAATTTGAAATACATAACACTTTTAACATTTTTAATATTTGGTAAATTTTACAGTGTGTTCATATCTTCACGAGATAGTGCCTGCCAGGAGTATGATGTACATGTATACAAACTATACATGATGTTAGGTTTTGAAAAGTGTAAAAAAAGATTGTGGACAATTTGAATGATTTTAAACTTAAAACGTTTCCCTCCCATACATGGATTGGGGGGGGGGGGGAGGCTAGAACCATTGTGGGGTGTCAATTTTTTGTAAGCAAAAATGCTTCTGTGAGCAATAACAACCCCCTTTTTGTATTGTAAGTTTTTGTTTGGGTGCATCAAAATTTTGTAAGCAAAAATGCTTCTGTGAGCAATGATAACCCCCTTTTTTATTGTCAGTTTTCATTTAAAGAGCCCCACTTGTTTAATCCTTGGATGGATTCCGCTCTGGTTGTACCCTCTTACATGTACAGTACCTCTTACTCTCTTTTTCTCTCTTCTGTATTGTATTTAATTACCCTTTTCTCTTTCCCTCTTAATTCTCTTCATTCTCTCTTTTTTGCCTGCCATCCAACTGCACCACTCTGCGTATGTTGAACAAATAATTATTCATTCTTTTATTCTCTCTTTTAGTTTTGTGTTTTTGATAATCCTTTCCCCTCTTACATTCTTCTTTGTTTTTTGTTTTTTTAGTTTTCCATCGTTAAGGTTTTGGTCTCATTCATCATTTTTATCATTGTTGTTGGTCTTGTGCTTTTCATTCTTTCTCCCCTCCTCCTTTCTCTTTCTGTTCCTCTTCCCTTCCCCCATCCCTATTTAGCACCCTCTATCTTTTCTCAATGCAACCTTTCACCACCCTCCATTCTTTTTTCTGATCATTATTATCACAGTCTGCCTATCTTTCACTCTGTCTTTCTCTCCTGCTCCCACTTCTTTGTCTTTCACTCTGTCCTTTCACCTCCCTATCCCCTGTCTTCCCATCACCACCCCAGTCTGTCTCTCTCTCTCTCTTACTCCTCCCCCTTTCTCCTCTTTTCTGCACCCTCTCCCTTTTCTCCTGTATTTTTTTTTTTCACTCTCACTGTCTATCTCTGCTCATTCTTCATGTCACCTCTGCCCAATTCAAATGGTTAAAGTACTTGACATGTTTGTTACAGCATGTCAAACCCATGCCCCACATCCAATCATGTCACATATATCTATACAGTGTGTCCCAGAAAAAACAAAACCGAGATTTAAGTGACGATTTATCACAACGTAATCACAAATACAATAGACAAATGACCTACCAATGTAAAGCTTAGAATCTCCTCTTTCATCTGATATTACCTAGATGATTCCTCATTCACGCATGAGTGAGCAAAAACAATTTGAAGAAAGGATACCAAAAACTCATTTGGTGGAGGGTATCTGAATTTCAAAAAGAAAATCACAGGTCTAAAAAGTTCAATATCTGCTCTTTTATTTGATGCCTTAATCACAACAAATCGTCAAGATGTAAAAAAGTTATGTTCCCTCGAAACAATGCTTGTATTTCCATAATTTCATTAAATAAACATGCTTTCACCGGTTTCCCGCAGAAGCTATCGCATGGTTAACAAAAGACTCAATGCATGGCTGATCGTCAACAAAACAGAGTATCGAGTGAGTTTGAATGCTAGCCTGTAAAACCTCTTCATTTTGTGAAATTATTGAAATTCAAGCCTTATTTCAAATAACCAGAATTTTGTTATTTGATGACCATTTTCTGTGATTGAGGTATCAAATTAAAGAGCAGATATTGAACTTTCTAAAAATGTGGTTTCCTTTTTGAAACCCAGATACAGCCTGCCAAATGACATTTTGGTATCCCCTCTTCAAATTGTTATTGATCACGCATGCGTGAATGAGAAATAATCTAAGTAATTTCAGATGAAAGAGGAGATTCTAAGCTTTACAATGGTAGGTCATTTGTCTATTTTATGTGTGATCAAGTTATGATAAATCATCGATAAATCTCGGTTTCAGTTTTTCTGGGACGCACTATATAGCAGTCTGCACTTTAGAGACATATTTGGGACAAATTGTCACTGCATGTAGGTTGTATCTCAGGTACTTCTTGGACATAAGTTTTCAGTTTCATTAATCTCAATAGATTTTCTTCCACATTCCCGCTGTCTATACCTCCAACACAATTCATCACATGTCAAAGGGAAGAAATAGATGTATCTATGAGTTTTCACTAGAGCACTGTGACTGTCAAGTTTTTTATTTCACTCCCTGAACATTTAGAATTTTGATATTTTGTCACCTTTTGTCACCCTAGTCCATGTCATATAGTAATATCATCATTAATTTGAAATTGACAATTATTTCTGTGTTCATGAACTTCAATTATGTTACATGCAAAAAAAAAGCTTAATCAACTTAATGCATTCTATTCTGTTTGTCTGATACAAAATAATATTATCCTCTTTTGTAGTTTGTTTGAAAGTTCATTCATTTTATGAAGTATCCAAGAGGTCTGTATACTGTTGATTTTGAAACAAAGACATGCAATAAACCTATACGGCAAACCCCAACCTCCAAATCCTTAATATTGACACATTGATCAATAGTCTTATAAATGTTTTGCTGTACTATCTATCACTGAAATCCAAAGAGAAATGAAATAAATTAATGTGTACTTTTGTCAAAACTTGCCGTTCCCTTTGCTGCTCTCATGGTCTAGAATGGGCTATAAACTCCTGCAGAGCATTTATCCTCATATTTTGGGGTTTGACCGTGAATGCCGACATTTCTTCCAAATTGCCGGGAAAGTAGATATGAGGGGCAATATTGTTATTGATTGCATGGAGCGATGTGCATCGGAAGGGTTTTTAGGAAGCGGCGCTCTTCGGCAGAAAAATCAATGGACCAACGTTTGCTCAGAGATGAGGGGATGATCAGGGAGAGAGAAAAAGAAATGAAAGAAGAGAGAAAGAGAATGGTAAAGAGTGAGAATTATACGTATGTTGGTAATCTATGTCTTCAGGGGTAGTATGTGTTTACATGACATCACTTTTAATAGGAGATGTAATTGATGTTAATTTGTTTTGTATGGTTTTCTGATGTACTGTCAATGGATGGCTGGAGGTATTCTGACTTTGCAGTATTATCTTGCATATATCTCGCATAAAGTACATTTTAAAAAAGCTGATGAAAGTGTCAACATTGAATGTGGTTTTAAGATGGATTTGAGGTTTTCATGAGAATTTTTTTTAGAGTTAGAAATCAGCAACTGCTTATTTGCTTATCACCTAGAAGTTATAATACTTCCCTTATGAATTCAGTGCAACTACACAGGGAGAATAGCATTCCAATGTGATTGCTCTAACTATCATTGGAATCATATCCAAGGGCCTTCTTGGTAATTTTATTACCCCACGTGAGGGTAGAGAGCCCTCGTTGGCCTAATCTCATTTAGAGCACATACGTGGAGCCGATCACGGCTGCTAGCTGCTGGGTTATTTATCCGCCTGTCCCGGAGCAGCGTGGGACACAAAGGCTGTAATCCCAAGCCAATTTCACTTGCTATCTTGGAGTTCTCTCTCTTTCACCATCTCTCATCCTGTCCCGTACTCTATCATCCCGCCTGCTTGTTATCGCACTGCCAGACGACGATGCCGTGGTTGTTGTTGTTTTAAGCCTGGGCCAACCAACCGACCCACTGACGCTTGGCTACCAGCAATCATAATTTGAAGAGCCAGCGGCCAGTCTAGCATGCTGTTAGGGCTCCGGTGTGTTAGAGGACGTACGCTGCATCAATCAATTCACTCCCCCACCCCCCCTCCATACCCAACAGGGGCAAAGAGTTGAGTTACTCGTAAGTTGTGGTGTTGATGGAACGGAGGATTCTTCATCGGCTTACGCCAGATGGACAGGAAAGTGAGCAAGGCTCTACCTTTATTAACTTTCATCTTGCAAATAAATGACATTCTGGATTTTTAAAGGCTTTGATAAAACCCCACGAGTGGCTGCATTTATCCATCACATCAGTCTTCTGTGACCACGCGACCCCCTTACCCTATTTTACCGCGAACATCAAGTAAGATCAGGAGAACAAGTTGAGAAAGAAAGGAGCACTGTTTAATCAGGGAACAGAATACCTGCTTAGTGACGGAGCAGTGTTAAGCGTTTGGAAAGTGTTTGCTGTAGATGTTTACTTGCTTTGTCGGTCTCTCTTTCCCTTGAAATGTAAACTAAGACGGGTCTTTGGCGGTCTGCTGATGTTGTAGGGTTAAGAGTAAGCTGGCCAAGAGAACTACTACAGGAGTAATAACACTTCTTCAACTACTTTTTGTTCATACTGTCAAATAAGTGAGGTGAGTGAAATACTTAACGTGAAATGTTAAACTAGCATAATGCTGAAAATTCCATCAAAATCGGATGTAAAATAAGAAAGTTATGACATTTTAAATTTTTGCTTATTTTTCACAAAACAGTGAAATACACAACTTAGTGACATGCAAATGAGACAGTTGATGATGTCCCTCACTCACTGTTTCTTTTGTTTTTTATTGTTTGAATTATACAATGTTTCATTTTTTACAGATTTGGCAATAAGGACCAACTTGACTGAACCATTTAGAATTAAACAAGGCTGATTCCACATGTTCAGGGAGGAACTAATTATTGTTTCACTTGACAAGGAGGAGAAAACAAGAATATTCCATATTTCATATAATAAAATACAAAAGAAATAGTGAGTGGATGACATCATCAGTCTTCCCATTTGCATACCAAATTAAGCAAGACTTTAAAATGTCATAACTTTCTTATTTTATATCAGATTTCGATGAAATTTTCTGTGTTATGCTCTTTGGAGTTTTCTCTTTTTATTCAAATTAACCTTTTTTTTAGGGTGGACTTTTCTTTAATTTAAAAATGCCTTCTTTAATCCTAGAGATTATTTATAATAAAAAGGTGCACATTTTACCTCTTTCTTATAAGGGCTGCAAATAAAATCAATGGATTTTTTCATTTTTCAAAACTCTTTTCTTAATTTTGATGAGATCCTACATATACTTCTTAGTTATTGATAACAGTATTCATACAAGTTTCATTCACACTATCCATTATTTGAGTTGTGTAATTTCAATCAACTCTACAATATCTCTCAAACTGAGTTGAGTGTGTCCGAGGAACTTATCCTATTGATATATTATTTCCTGTACTTACTGGCCATATATATAAATCATTTAATAATAATAATATATAGCACTTATGAGGCGCCGAATTATCTAGTTGCCTATTCAGTGGCGCACTATATATTACCCCGACTGTAGCTCCAGCTGCTAAAGGCGCTTGGTGCATTCAAGGAATTAATCATGCCGGGTACCCATTCACCTCACCTGGGTTGAGTGCAGCACAGTGTGGATAAATTTCTTGCTGAAGGAAAACAGGCCATGGCTAGGATTCGAATCCACGACCCTCTGTTTGAAAGATGAGTCAGAACTACTAGAACACGATGCGTCCACATTTGTTGTGATGTAATAATTTACTGTAGTATTTAGGTCATATTCCTTGCTTTTACAGACCTTATTGTTAAAAAGAAAAGTGACACTAGATAGTTTAGCATTTGTGTAACCTCAAAAATCTGGAATAGCTTCCCCCTAGATGTCAGGATAGCATCTGCAAATAACTTTGAATAAAAAAAAAAAAATCAAGACATATTTTACAAGCACATGGAGAGGCTTATGATTATGGTGCAGTGGGGTGTACTGTTTCTGTGATTTGGGTTCAGTGTTTGTATATCTGAAATATGTATTCAACATTGTGTCATGAAGTACATGTATGTGTCCTTGTGAGGGTAAGCCAATCAGTCAAACTTTTATCATAAATTATTGGATTGATTCGTCAGTCTGCAGGTGTTACATTCTGAACGTAATTGTACTCTTTGAATTATAGAAACATGTATGTTGCAGACAAAGAAAATAAAAAGAAATGTTTTTTTAAAAGGAAGTTTAATGTTTGTACTAGCTTATCCACCCCTCTACTCTTTTTCTCACTTGCTCTCTTTGTCTCTCTCTCTCTCACTCTCTCTTCCTGCCTTTCTTTTTGTCTCTCTATAACTCTGTCTGCTTGTATTTTTCTGTCTTCCCCTCTCTCTCTCCCTCTCTCTCTCACACACACACATACACACTCTGTCTTCATCATTCATGTTGTTCTGTCTGTCTGTTTGCTTGTCTATTTTTCTGTCTCTGTCACTATCGATCTCTCTCTCTCTACTAGTCCCATTTTTCTCATAGATGTAAAAACATTGCAAGACCAAGCATCTGCCTTTTTTTATCTGGCGTTTCTTCCCTTCACACCTATCCTCCTGAAAAACATGATGGCATTTCAGAATTTATGTTTTGCTCAGGACCGAAAAACACGACTTAGTTTTCTGTCTGTAGTATGCCTTAATGTGTCTTACTATGAATAAGAAAATAGTGTTCTGAGATTTGAATGAGAATTAATGGTAATCCAGTTCAAGCTATTTACTGTAGACACCATGTTCTTTATGATTTTGCTTCATGACTTTGACAGTGACTGTATTATTGAATTCAAATTGTGTAGCTTTGCTTAATGAAAAAAATATCACTACCACAATGTATGGATAATATATTGTAATTAGACCACTCCCTTCATTGACATGATAATTGAGACAAATATGACCGATCGTACACAACTATTGTATAGGCTGTGTTCATCTCTACCAAAACTGAACTATGTGAGTCAGTGTGTAAACACATATACATACAACTAGATAAATTATTCTACTTTTGACTCTGCATACCAGTAATTAACTGAAGTTGATTGGACACGTATATATTATCACATCCAATTAATTTGATCAGTGATGTCCTTGGATCAATAAATATGGAATCTACAGAGATAAAATTGAATTAAGATGCATTCAAGCAAATTCCGAGCCTGGAAACTTGAGCCTGATTTGTGAATTATTTTTGCATTTTGTAACTCTATCTGTTTCAACAGAGGCATTTATGATCATTTGCTTTTTATTAAGTATTTAACCAAATGCTGGATATAAAGTTCCTTTTGAACTTAGGATAAAAATTATGTTGCAATATGACCTCTTGAATATATTTCAATTTCCTTAATGACTATCACTGCTGGTTTTTTTTTACATCATTATGAATGTTTTTGAAAATCTCTTTTGCCGTCACATATCTTTTGCAGTCATGATTCTTGCAGAATGACCGTTTAAAACATATGTCTATCAACATTTGATGATTTAAACCTTTTCAACATATTAGAACTAATGATAATTGCTTGTATAAAACCATTCTTGCAACTATATACAGGTTTCAAAATGGCGTTCCTGAAATGCATTCTTTTATTGTTTTGTATGATGTAACAACAAGCTTGAACTATGCAAAAATTATTATTCTATTATTTAAAAAGTTTTTTGCTCTTTATTTCATTTTTACTACGGAAACGCTATTCAGCAGATAGAGAGAGAGTCGCTCATATACACAAATATACACACACACACACAGGGAGCACAAAAGAGAATGAGAAAGAGACCCTCACCCAAGAAGTGGTTTGTTGAATTCAGTATTCATATCTTGTTCCCATGGGAAAGTGGTAAAAATGGAAGTAGTTTGAATAGGATTTCTGTGGAGGAATATTCATTTAGAGAAAGATCAGTGGAAGATTTAGTCCGTGCTTATTCTTTAATTCCTCCTAGGAATCATGCATGAAGACGTTTTTCTATGCAGTTCTATATCCAACAGTAACAACAACTTGTTTCTAAAAATACACAATGTTATATTCTATCTGTCTTACAAATATTGTGTCAAATTGACATTTTCCTTTCCACACTATTGGCAGAACTTGAGGTTAATACGAATAATGCAATGTATATTATGTTTGTTAAACCTAAATTAATTTTATTTGAAAAAATCTGAAATTAGGAAGGTTGATTCATGAAGAGAATATTAATTTGATGGAAAACACTTATTTTAGAGGAACTAAATTCTGATTTACTATTCCAAAGGTTGGCAGCTCTGGTTATCAAGTTTCACTATGATTGGTCTTACTCTTTTTGTCTGAATATGCTGTCAATCCTACTATATATCATGGTACTATATTATGATTTATCTGTACCCTCAATATTTTTCTCCATATTGCAAAGAAGAAAGAGTAAAATTTCTAAGAGAATTAGCATTATTTGGATATTTAATGAATAAGGCAAATAGTACAGGCCACCCAAGTGAAGATCTTATACTGTATATGAGGTGTCTGTTGGTTTGGTTTGATTTCATTCATAGTTGAAAGAATACATAACTATATGAAATATTACATGATCAAATATTTATATACAATAAAACGATAATTAAACTTAACAATACATGTAATACAAAATTATATGAATTGCAGAGATATCGCATGTGACATTGGTTTCATAGGTGTACAAAGCCCTATGCATGCACTGCTGTAGTGCCAGCATGAGTGCTCATAACTTTGAAAGTAACTTTATTATAATTGTGATTTTTTAAAATAGTTTACTGAAAAATCTCAAATGTAATGATTTTTTTGCTAGATGCTCTCTTATATTATCTTTTTATCAATATAAGGTAATATGGAAATGATTTTAAAAGCCCTTTGTTCTACCAAAAAGCTTCAAGTCCTGGAAGATCAAAAAAATGAATGCTCAATAACCGACAACAGGAAGCTTACAATGGTATATTGTGTGATGTTGAATATTTTTGTTATTTTAGCTTTCTTGCAATGTTGACACTTAACTCCAAACTTTACTTTCAAAACTTTCAATGAGACTCTGAAGCTGCTTTTGAGCATAGCCAGAGATGATGACACACACAGGCTGAAAACTTTGGACAAGTCCCTGCTCATGTAGAGCGAGTTCGTGGCTGTTGGCAGTGGATGTTGTTAGACTGCACTAAGTAGATAATGGTTTGATACGTCGTTGTCCACCCAAAAGTAGTATTAAGGGTACCCTGATGCAGATGTACTAGAAATCAGCCTTGGTGGAGGTGTCGTGGTCGAGTGGTCTAAGGTGCCTTTTAATACTAGATGCAGGAGAGTTAGGGGTTTGATCCTTGGCTATATGTATGGCACTTATGCCCTTCAGCTAGGCATTTAATCAAGTGCTTGTTCAGTCCAACATTGAAATGAATGATAATGCTTCAGGCATTAATGGTTCTATTATGTTCACATATTTAGGAATAGAAATGAAAGTCCTTGCCAATCCTCCTTTTGCTATCACTGTTAAACCTCATCTTTAGACTCGATAGATACCTTCATATAACAGGATTTAATTCACTTCATCATGTTATCTATTCTCATTAGATAACATACTTCCACACATTAACTCTCCCCTTAAAACCTGGAATGTAATCTCTCTTCCTAACTTAATATCTCTGTTGTAATGAAGCCAGGAGTCTGCACCAAATGTCACATCCATGGCAATCTCATATCATGTTGTTTGAATATGATCTTGAGCTGAGTGTGTTTGGATTGATTACTTAGTATAGGTGGCTTCTTGAGGGGAGAACCGATTACTCTCTCCTTATATGAAGCTATTGATGGATTAAATTGGACTTGGGGTTGACATTAATTATATGAGCAGATGAAGCTGATACCTTATAGAGGAACATTTGAATGTGATCTGATGAAATGCCTTTAACTATTGCATAAACCATAGTGTGTTTCAAGAAGATACAACACAAGGTCAGTCATTTTATGAGAAACTTTAAGAGACTTCGGCCCCATTCCATGAAACTTCATAACAAAAACAAACTTCAATGACAGCAACTAATGCTGTGTTTTTAGTATTTCTATTTTGTTTTAATATTGTAACAATTTTTTTCCATTATGAATTGGAAGCCGACCCCCCCCCCCAATTTTTTTTTTAATTTTCTTTGTTACTTTCTGGCACATTGTTTAATACTTCCATGTAATGTTGTTCTGTAAGTGTAAGCATATGGACAGTATTGATTAGTATAATTATGAAGTTACATCACCATCATCATTAACCCCACCATCTTCACTGTATTCTTCATGATCTCCATCATCATCAGCATTATCATAATTACCACCTCCTCAACTACAACCATCATCACCACCACCAACACCAACACCTCCACCATCACCACCACCACTACCACCACCACCATCATCACCATCATTTTTTGATCATCCTCATATTTCTCCTCATATTTCTCCTCCTCCGTCGCCACCACCATCACCACCACCACCATCATCATCATCATCACCAGTACCACCATCATTATCGTCATCACCATCATCATCACAATCATCAGCATCATCATTACCATAATTTTCATGATTATCATCATTACCACCACTGCCACCATCATCATCATCTTCATTATCATCGTTGTCATCACCGTCCTATAGAGTCGTATTTGGTTTTTCTTAAAAGTGAAAGTCTTTTGTGTGCAATTTTCACTTAGCAATTACCTGAAAAGAATAGAGTTATAATACCCAAGGCAAACAATACAGCCTTCATGTTGTTCAAGAATTTGTCTGGGCTTTTCTTCCTAACTTGTTTCTCAGCTCTGATTGCCATTAACCACATTGAATCTGTGCCCACAACCACAGAGAAGGGACTAGGGAGGTAACCACTTGTTTTAATATTAACTAAAGTCTTTGTTACATGGTTCCAGAAAGAAAACTTGATACTTGTAAATTTACCATAAAAAAGAAGTTAAAGCCAGATCCGATCAAATTTGATAGTTAAATTGCAAGTCTTTTTTGACTAGTTGGTTTCCAGAAAAAAAAAAAATGTTTTCTCCCAAATAACATTTGACTGGAAGCTGAGGTATTATATTTCTAGTGAATTGTTGAAGTAAAGAATCACCAACATGCCATGATGAAACTACAGTAATGTGTTGTTTCTAAGAAACTTAGGAGTTGAATCTTCTACGATTGCCTTTAAATCAATAGTTTTGTTCAATGCTAGAAACAGGATTTTTTTAGATGTTTAGTTCAACCCTTGGAGCTATTTTGTGTGAGATATAATTTTTTTTTTCAAATCGTCATGTGAAATGGTGAAAAAATGTCCCTTTTGAAGGTGATAAATTTGTTCTTTGTTCTTGATTACGTTAAATGACATTTGGTAAAGATTGTTCAAATGCAATGGAGATAAAAATAATTCTTTGATATCATTGATGCTGTGTAATCGTGGTTTGAACAGGCATTGGACACATTTTCATATTTTTTCCATTATCTCTAAAGATGCTGCTCTTCTTTTTGTGAACTCAACATTTTTTTGTGTTGAATGCATTGTCTTATATATCATATACAGAGACAATCTTCACCTATTAAAGAGAAAATATGCAACATTGCTTTATGTACAGTATGGAGAGTTGGACTACTGAAACTGTTGCTTTGAAATGAACATTCCAATTTAAGAATCGTCTGAAAAGGGAACTGAGACTTTTCAAACTTTCACAACTTTCTCATTTAACTGATTTTGATGGAAGTTGTTATAATTGCTTCTCTTTAATCTCTTTTAGGCGAAAAATTTCCAGGGAATCATTCTCTTTTAACTCATATAATGTGAGAGAAACTTAAGCATTATGTGATGTACAATTATGTGGTGCTGATCAGTCACTACAACAAGTTTAGAGTGGCAAAAATACACGCATTAAGACTGGATTCGAAATCGCACAACAGAACCATTATTCCAATTTTGCATATGCCACGCCGACACAAGTGACTCAAATTTCTTTCTTCATAGCATCCATATAATGTGTACCCTTTAACATTGCACTGTCAAGTATAGTCATTGTAATGTTTATTTCCTAATGGGTTGAGATGACCTAAACATTTAGCATAGAGTGCAAGCTAACCAGAAAGATCAACAATAATCATTGATGATTGCAAGCAGCTCTAACTGCTCACACTCTCCTGCAGTGATGATAGTGGTGATTGATTAGGCTAGTGAAGGGTCATTTATTGAAACTATTCAATGAAGACTAAAGTGTATTCAGACCGACTCTGTCACCAGAATACTCATAAAAATATAAGAGAACTTTTTTAAGCCTCAAGTACCAATAACTACTTTCAGCATTCATACCATACCGTAGTAGACCCTGTTTAAGTTCTCAAACTGCCTTTTCAAACTGTAATTTTGTTTTGTAATTTAAATGATTCCAGTGAAAAATAAGGCTACTAATGAATGTTTAGCACGTGTGAATCCAAACTAGGATGACAAATGCTTATCACAATCACAAATTTAGATTTTATTCTGGAAGTGAATTCCAGTTAAGTTTCACTCAAATTACGGTACAAATTTTACGTGTGAAAGGCTTGACCTCCAAAACATCTTTCGGGGGCGTAGCTTGCATGTACGTGTCCTTTCAAGCACTTCCGTTGATAATACAATTTTCATGCACTCATCATATTGATGCAGTGCTTTGATTGGCAAGTCTCAAGGACACATTCCTCCTTCGCTCGGGAATTCGAATTGAAATCAGTTTTCTAGTTAGCGTGTGATAGGTCCAATGATTCTAAAGACGAATTGCAATCATCAATACATTGATGATTCAAGATTCACGTGTGAAAAGACCCAAAGTTGCAATTCTGATTCTGATTAGCAGCCAAGGCCACGGCGCTCGCACCCAAATTGCTCGCTGGTTCAAGATAGTTCTCATGAATTGCTTTCTCACTGTGACCTTGTAAGAATCTATGCAAATGTTCTGGTAGTAATTTTGAGTACTATTCTGCAGGTATTTTCTTTCAGGAATATATTTATGAGGATTTTCGTTTTACATTTGCAAAATATACATAGTATTTTCTGATTGGAGTAAACCTGTGCAAATTTCCAAATCAGTGATCAATACCTGGGCCCTATTGCATAAAGTTACTATTATGGTAACTTTACCATCCAATGGTAACTGATAGTAGCAATGCTCATCAGCCAATCAAAATCAAGGATTCCATGAAGGATACCATTGGATGGCAAAACTACCATTTATCTTATCTTTTATGCAATGGGGCTCAGGTATTCTTTAGCTTCGAGGCGGTGTGAATGCGCCTAGGAGAGTGTGCAGAGTCTTGATTGAAAATCGGGAGGAGGTGATGGTGTCAGGGGGAAATGTTTTCTCGCAAAACAATCAAGTGATAATTGGCCCAGCGGTCCAGGTCTTTGGCTACAGTATATACCGAGTAGTCTTGATTGATGGTACATGAGATGGGATATGTGCACTTGGTAATGGACGTTCAAGCCCTAGAGTGCTGCAGTGGCAATGTGTTAGTCAGTTGATCAGTGTCATTACCCTACAGTATGAAATCAGACATCCTGCCCATTCTGAATTTATTTTGATACATTCCTACACACCCTGTTGTCAAATGCTGTGTCTTTTTTTAATCATTTTGAATAGCGAAATCATTTTGGTAAGGTTTGGAGATTCATATGCTATGTACCAGAGATAAACACATGTCAAGTTAAAGGTCCATTCATATAAAAATGAGAGAAATTAATCAAGCATAACTCTGAAAAAAAATCAAATTAAAAAAATACCATTTTATAATTTTCAGGTTTTTCAGTATGTATGCTTGACATAAGTGATATATGCATATGAGAAAATTAATGATGTCACACTCAATGTTTCTTTTGTATTTTATACCGTATGACAAATTATATATTTTTATTTTGTATATTAGATGCCTTGAGATTGTGAAATAGCTCTTGATTAGATTAATGTAAAGATTCCACATGTTTTAGGTGGAGCCAAGCTATGTTTTTAAATTGGAACATAGGCATTTTATAGGATACCACAAGGAGATCAGAAAATACCTCATTCAGGGACAATATAACATATGGCTGAAAATGAGAGGATAATTAATTCAATGGGTTGGGCTGATGATGGAGGAGGCACTGAATGTTAAACCCAATGTTAAAAAAGGAGGGGGTCTCCAAAGTAAATCAGTCAATGCTCCCCTGCCCCTCTGATCATAGAGACAATTTTTTTTATAAGTTTGAAATTTCTGTTTGATCCCACAAATCAGTAATGCACAAGACAGTTGATTTTCAAATACTTCCTTTGTATATTTTTGAATGCAATATCAGATATTTCATTTTCTATATCTGATAAAGAACATTAATTAGAAACCATTAATCAATCATGTATTACAATGATGGCAATTGCATATGTTCATGGAGGAGTCAAATTACATCTTTATACTTAAGTCAGAAAAGCTATAATATTTCATTTATTGTAGAGTGAACTTCAGAAATAATGAGTTTATGAAGTCATTGGTTTTCTCATTTGCACACTATACCTATGTTGTGCTTATTATTGTTTTGGTGAAACCTGTAGTGTAAATGATTTTTCTTTCTTATTTCGAATACAATTTTAATGAAATTCGCAGCTGTGACAGTTTCAATTTTCCCTATTTATTTCATTAAAAGTTGGGGTGAACTTGGTGTATAATGAATTCCTGACATGACTTGTATAGCTTCAACGACTTTCAAAATTTGTAAAGCATCCTTTCTCATCTGTGATTAAAATACATTTTTGAAAAATCACTTGTATGGACATGAATAGGTCTGTTGTTTAGGAGTGTAGACCAGCTATGTGGTGTATTGATATGCCGCTATGACCTTTTTTGTGCAAACTTTGCATTGGTGCAAGTACATATTAATTATCCTCAAAAGAATCACATATTAGGAAGATCATTCCACCAGATGGTGCTTTAATTCTCTGATAAGTGATTAAGCATCCCATACCTGACAAGCCTGCTTGAGGCATGTAGCAGTAGTGCATTCCTGTACATGATTTACATGATGTCATGTCTCGCCGCCGTGATGCTGTATTTGATGAGATGATCATGTAGCATTAATGGGAAAGATGGTTGTGAATGGAATGGGGTACGGCTATTAAAGTAGAAGGGCACATTTTGTCCAAATCATGAGAGAAAAAGATTGAGTAGATGGACTCTGACCTGATGCCATTCCAGATAGCTTTGGCAACCATTGTTTCTTTTAGGGATACATGTAAAAGGGTTAGGGTATGAGTGTTTCCAGGGTTGCAATAGCTTACTTGTATCTTATTGCCAAGTACTTCAGTTCTGACATTGTACTTACCTTAAAATGTTCAGCTGCTGAAGGACCATTTTACATAGGAGCACATCTTCCACTACAAAGATAAATGGGCCAAGTAGATACCCTTGAGGAACACACTTTATGCCTACCGATCCATATCATTCACATTGTACAGAAGCCAGAAGGATAAAAAAAATCCTCCACATCCAGTCTTCTTTTTTGTAGAATGGTTTTCTTTTTTTTGGGGGGGTGTATAAAGGAACATTTATCCCAAAATAAGGCAATATCATTTGATATGATTGGTGCTGGATGACTATAAAAGGGATCAAAAGAATAAGGAGAAATGCATATTGCTTTCACTTGAAGTTGTATTAGAGGATAGAGTTATATTATACATATTATACATGTATTTCCATTTGAATGTATTTCAAAAGGATGAAGTATTTGAATACAAGATGATTTTAAGTCTTATCTACCTTTGAATATACTCAATTATTATTGTTTTTTGTATTCACCTATACTTATCTGTTTTTTTTCTTTGTTGGGGAATCATTGGGACATGCCTGTCATTCAAATTATGGGAGATGTCAATGCTCATTTCCATCTGCGGCATATTTTTGTATCTTGAATTTCATGATTCTTTTAAACAGATTTATCATGTTTGAATATATAATCTAATTTGACCTGACATAAAGATATAGCTATTACTCAATGAACATGAAGAAAACACTTGTCATCACACACAAAGTAATAAATACCATGTATGGCACACTCCATTCACTCACAAACATTTGCTTAATTTCCATGATATTCAGATTTCATTAACCTACATGAAATGCTGGCTGTCATTTCGACATCAATCTAAACATCACCCATGACACACTGAAATTTAGAAACACCAATGAATTCTTGTCAGTTGAACAATTATCTGTCATTGAGCATGCATAGAGAAGCAGCTTGTGTTTAGACAACAATATAAAAGTTTAGCTATATGAGCAATTCATGTGTCTGAATGCTGGCACTTGTAATGAAATTTCTGGTAACATAACTTGAGTCAAAGCATCATTTAGAACTACATGTAAATAAAAGAATCCCCTTTTGAGCATAGTCTTGACAATCTTGAATCGATATACATGTACATGTAACTTAGGATCTTGGCATAACAGCAGGAGTGCTGGAAGACTGCATCTCGTTAATGTTTTTCTTTCGAATAGGTTGAGATGTGTCTGAACATAATATGCAGTGGCAATATGCATTCCTATACTGGAGAGAACAAAGTGTAATCATAAAAGCTTCATGATCACATATTCTGTGTGAAAAATTTTCCCATTTATAAACACTGTCATTGTGCTAACCCCTAGGAGACTGTATAATTTTGCTAAAACATACATTTTCCATAGACTCAGCCGTAGATATATGAGGGCTTAGTGGCGAAAGGGTTAAATTGGAGCATTTTACAATGACTTTTACAATGACAATTTTAAATTGGATATATTATATTTGTATTCACAACTGTGTTACATTGTGTTCTTTCGTAGTGTTTTTGTAATAAGTTTCTAAATAAATGTTTTGTGTCTGAAATGGGGGATGGATTGAATAGCATAGATCTATAGGCTTCCGTCACATGATGGTGAAACAAAGATGTGGTATTGAAGATGACCACACAATGAATCATCTTATAGCTTTCATTTGACAGAAACAATTTTAACAGGGATTGTTGAATAATCCATTGATGATGATATACATTTAGTGGTTAGTGGTCATGAGGTTGTTGATCTAGTGCAGTACATTCTTCTTCATGAATCTTCTTGGTAATCCATTGAAGACATTATCTCATACAATTAAGACGGTCACTTCCGAGCATACAGAAATATCATATATTATTTTTAAAAGTCAATTTTGACAAAAAAAGTGGGAGTTGCTTCCTTTTGTTGTGTGACTGCACAATAGTTATCAACTGAGATAACCGAGCTATATGTATGTGTGTAAATACAAATATTTTTTTCAATGGTTTTTAGATGTGACTTTTTGTTGTAGTGTGGCTAGATGAGCTAGCTTCTTTTTTTCTAGACACTTTCTGTCACTTATGTTGTATATCTACATGTATGTCTATACATGCATATGATTTTTTATTCATTGTGCTGAATGTTATGCAATCTTTCCTATTAAACTGAAACCATGCACCATCTTAATGCAATAAATACTGACCAACTGCTAGCTATTTCTACGTACTGTTTCTAAATCACTCCTGTGCCTATTGATATGATAATATGCATGTACCTGGTTATTGAACTTATAGTATTACATGTAGCTTTTTTTTCCAGGTGCGTTCTGTGTGCTGATGAATATATAAACCAGACTTGCATGGAAAAAAAAACTAAGCAAGAATGCAAGATCAAAGTCATCGATAGCACTATATATGGATATAATTTGAAGAAACTTGTCTTTGTATTATTTCTAGTCTTGGATCATGAATGATTATGATCATTTTCATAATGCAGATTGAAAGCTTTTCTCCAGTCTTCATTAGATATGAAATGATTATTTCATGTTAAACATGAAGAATAGCCTATTGGAAAACAAGGAGTATAGTAAAGCCTTAAAGATAACATTGCTTTATCATTAGATACTAAAAAAGTTTTATCCATATGTTTTATACAGTATTTCAATAATTATGTTTTCATTATATTTTTATCGTATTGATAATATTGGAAAAATATTGCTTATAATTGAATTTCCCCCTGAAAAACCAATGCCTATAATGCACCTGAATTTACAAAATAGTATTTTGTTTTTATCTTCATTTCTTTCAGATTGTTTGTGACTGTCCTAGCGAAACTGAACTACGAAGACTCACTCTTATTGAAAGACATGTAAGTTTTTATTAATATGAATGTATGTCATATTTGCTTATCAGGTCATTGAAAACGAACCACTAGGGGGAAGGGAGGTATGGCTCCAAAGTTTATAAAATATAGCCCCAGAAGAACCTCAGATCACTGCAATAGGTTCTGATAAAAATGTGACCCGACATGAACTCAAGTACACAATATGTGTTTAATTTATTCTCTACTGTATATGTCAATGTGCATTATAGCTATTTACAGACGAAAAATGGCCAGTGCTATGATCACTTTTTGATAAACTGACTTACTTACACAGCATCAGCAATTTTCCTATCAGTGTGATTTATAGCCTCATGGAAAAGCAGGGCATGGGTTACACATGAGTTGATGATTAAAGGTATGTCATTGCTTTTAAAATAGAAGAAAATGGGATGTAATCCAATATAAGCCTTTAACAAGTCTTTTGGTGTTTATAATTCCACGAAATAAACATGAAGTCATCAAGTGTAATTATTATCGTATATTTCTCCCTTGAAATAATACAGAATTCAACATCTGCAGGGCCCATCATCAAACATTATTTTTTCAAAATTTAATATTGTAATCTGGAACACAAAGCAATAAAAAATTTCCATATACAAATGGATATTATTACAATACTGTTCACATTCATTGATATCAAAGACTGTAGGCTGGTAATAGGAAAAAAAACATTTTGATGGTCACAAAAAAGGTACAACCGCCAGTCAAAGGAAAGAATCCTCTGGTAGTTCTCATAAAGTAATTGCAAAGTAGCATTTCACTGGTCTTTGTGAAAATGGCCCTATATCTGTCATTCAAGTCCTACTGCTTAAAATAAAGTAGAAAAATCAAAGAGAGAGAAAGAGAGAGGGGGGGGGGGGGAGATTGAAAGAGAGAGAGAGCGGCTAATAAGACTGGAATATCAATTTAATTTTGAAGAACATCACCTGAGAAATGTCATAGAATGTCACCGTGCCCATACAACATTCATCTGATACAAATTCAACCTTTCCTCATAACAATTCTGAGTTAACTAATTGGATCTAACATTCAACAATGTTGACAGGTGCTCAATTTTGCTTGTGTATTCATTGCAACTTTTTTTTAATGCATGATTATTATTTTTTTGAAAGGTGGGTGATAATTACTGCTAGTTTTCACATTCTTTTCATGGTGTTTGGGAAGTGTCATCATAAAATGGTCCACTATTAAAGCAGTGTTCTTAGATTAACCCTAATTTTCATGATACGACAAAATTTTCTAAATTGATCAGGCCAAAACATCTGTGCAGTGCATTTAGTCTATAAGTACAATTGAGTTAATTTCTTGTAATTTGAGTATCTCCAACAGCTGACACCACATAATTTTGGGGTAGATTTCAATTTACTTTCTGCAAAGCCTTCAGAAAGTCTCTTCTATATTTATTTACATCTCATACCCAGAACAGATGTTTATCTTTAAAAAGAGATTGATTGATCCATTGGATATCTTTATATTACCAAAAACCAAAAGAAAACAAAATCCTATTTATTTCTCGATAAATCTATTTTCTTATCTTGCAGATGTAGTATGCTTGAAGCCTTTAATAAAAAATTCAGTTGTCAGCAAAAGTGACAATGTGCCACAATAATTGAACCGTCTTGACAGCTTCCATATCTTATTCATAAACTTGCAAATTATGCATGAATGTGCAATTGAATTGGACTCCACATCATGCACCAATCATGGCTCATGATTTTGATGACAGTCATTGTGTGTCCCTTTCATACACATTTTCCTATGTCTCTACAAAATGAATGTGGGTGCATTCTTGTGCATAACACTTGTATGCTTTTTACACTAGCAAAACTTTCCATAACCCCATACTGGGCTAAATTGCCATCTAGCCCCTTAAGTAGTACGGGGTTAAGCTTTGTCCACTTTTCACACAGCATTTTTTCAAAGTAGGCTAACCTCACCTATAGTACAGGATTATTTAGTCCTGTTAAGTAGCTGGGTTAATTGAGCAATGGCAGTGCTAAGAGTGATTGTCCGGGTTAAGAGTCGCAAGTGCAAAAAAGATTCTCGGCCAAGCTAAGAATGATGTTCGATGTATGCCCTAGGGGCAACAGAGCCAGCGCTTGTCCAATCAAAGATAAGTGCTCATGAATGGCTACCACTTGTCCAGGATTACTGGATTTTGTGTGCGAAAGGCAAGCATTTTTTTTTAGCCGGGAGTAGGCAAAAATTTGGCCTGTGTAAAAAGGAAAAAAAAATGATTACGGGGTTAAGGGAGAGTACAGAGTAAGGAATAGTATGCGGTTAAAAAAACATAGTGTAAAAAGCCCATTTGTTTTGCTAAATTCCCCTTCCCAATGTACATGTTACTATTCCAATTTATTGCTAGATTAATGTGTATGCCCTAATATAGTTTTGATGTGGTGAATGTGATTTAAAAAAACACACCAACAGAATGAAAACAAAATTTGTTCGATGAAATTTTGTGACTTTACTAAAAAAACTAATTTGCTGGGCTGCCTAGTGCATGATAAAAGATACCTGATATATTTTTTAATATAAACCATTTCATTAGCATGGAATGAGCTTATAATGTTAGAATTATCTTTGTCAGTAGTTTTCTTGTATCTTGAATACTAATAGTTAAATCTCTTAGGGCCACCTTTAAAGATATTTATAAACCTTCCTATTGAAGAGAGGGTGCTACATGTAGACATTGAATGGAAGAATAAATAAAAAATCAAATCTTCACAGAGAATCAATGGATGTAAGAGGTTCAATAGTCACTACACTACTGTAAGTTTGAAATGTCGGATGATACTCAAGTAGAATGCACACTTCAGACAGAAGCGGTTGCATCATAATGTGTAATTGATATTTACAATGTAGTTAACTAAATCATATCAATTCCTCGTACTGTTTCTTACATCTTTTCACTTCAAATGCACAGAGGGACATTTCATAGTAATTTAAGGATATGTGATCGCACAAGCGCCTTTGGTAATTCAGAGTCGACAAGTAAGGTGGCAACTTGCCATGAATATTCAACATTGGTGACAAGACCAATCCCTGTGGAACCCCTCAGTGTGATTGTTAGCTGGATGTCAACCTACATTCCTTAACCTAATCAATACATTAAAAAGAGTAAAGCATCAAACAGACAATACTATAGATACAATGTCTGCCAGAAGTCAGCTTTTACAAAAATGTCCATAGGAAGTAACATGCCTCTAAAGCCTTGCGCAGAGTGCATCAAATCTTATAGGCCCGAATTCACAAAGGTGGTTTTTGCAGAAACCATGGTTTCAACCGTGGGTTTTGCTGATTTTGCGATTCACAAAGGTGGTTTCAAATGAAACCATGGTTTCAACAGTGGGTTTTCGGCATGATTTTGAGTCAACTGTTTTAGGTGGTTTCAAACCGTGGGTTTTAGGAAAACCATGGTTTTTAGGCACATTGACCAATCACAGATCAGTATTTCGGTACATGCTGAGCAAGTGCATAGACGACGATAAATCAGCTTTGCACGAAATGAAGAGGAGCGAAGCGCTTAATATCGGTATTTGCCGAGCTGTGAGAACATCGTAAGTAATTTACCATTTTATAGTGACAATGAATATTTTTTTCTACGTCTGCATGTATTTGTTTGTAAAGAAATATTATAATTAATGCTGTACATGCATGCAAAGTTAAGAGCGGAACGGTTTTCTTGGGATGGAAAAAGCATTATCGCACGCAAGTTATTTTCCAGTCCCACGCGTGAAGTTTTGTGTCCTGTCAAAATATAACGAAGAGCTGTCCCACCGGCGGGACGCGACTCGCTCAGGAGAAGGCATTCATTGTGATATTATCTTACTGCAGAGCGGTAACATGACAAAGCCGCCAAAGTAGTCATGGTAGTCAGACTTTCAACCACAATTGTGCAAAATTCAAGAAAATTTTGTTCTTAATTAATTTGTACCTTAGTAGTCTAATTAAAGTAGTCTAGTGATCACAAAAATAATTTTTCAACATTCACTTATTCAGATCCAACTTGAGAAATGTACTAGTAGATCTAGCCTCGCACCCCTCGAGGACTCTGATATTTTTTATAATTTTTTTATCATGAAGCCGTAGCCAAGTTAGACACGCTAGTCTAGGCCTTGGGTTAACCCAGGGAACTCCCGCCTGCGTAGCGGGCGGGAGCCCAGGAGCTCACCGTGTAATTGACCATACTCACGGGACAAGGGTAGATTATGGTCAAAATATCTAGCGAGATAAATTATGAAAACAGAAATTATGCACTTACCACGATTATATGGATGATGGTCTAACGAGTGGCAGTTTTTCTGACATCTGGGCACAGACTGGAACCTCAAAAAATGAAAAGTTTTCTCCTACCCCCGTCTCGATCGGCCATTTTTGTTATGAATTGTTACAAAATGGCCGATCGAAACGGGGGTAGGAGAGAACTTTTCGTTTTTTGAGGTTCCAGTCTGTGCCCAGATGTCAAGAAAACTGCCGATCGTTAGACCTTCATCCATATAATCGTGGTAAGTGCATAATTTCTGTTTTCATAATTTATCTTGCTAGATATTTTGACCATAATCTACCCTTGTCCCGTGAGTATGGGTCAATACATGAATTACATGAGCTCCTGGGTTAGCCTTGGGTAGGCCCTAGGGCTATGTCAGTGTGTGTCGAAGCTGGTAAACAATTGATGGAATCCCCTTCAATATCCACATCACTGCAAATTGGTTAAATACACTAAATTTAAGTTTTATACCTTTTTTACACCTTATATCATAAAAGGAATAAATATTTTTATAGGGCCTAAATAATCAGATCGATCTGGTGGCCATTTTTTTTGCAAAATCTTCCCATCCCTTGCTGCGCATTGCGTAATACAATAGGCTTGACTCGCTTTGTTTACATTCTTGATGTAGCTACAATACGATTAACACAGGGAACTCCCGCCCGCTAAGGGCGGGAATTCCCTGGGTTACAATACGATGAGCTATGTTGTGAAGCACCGTTCTGTAGAACAATTAATTGAATGGATTATTTTAACAAATCACCCAAAATGATAATAAGAATTTACATTTTGGTTGGAAATCTGGCAGGTTTGAAGAGATGTTGAATTATGTTTCATGTCCATTAGATTTAAAGCTTAATTTAATGTAGATCTATCTGTACTTTGTTTATTTCCGCAGTAAATTTTTGAATGGGTGAAAACATCTTACAAGTTAACATGCACAGGCTGTCCTGAGAGACTATTAAAGGAGGATTGTAAGAGAGGTATGTTCATTTTTGTTGTTGTTTCTATGTGGACTTTTGTCTATTTTCTAAATTTTTTCTTTGTCACCGTCTAAAACTTTTTTATCTAATTTGTTGTCATGATAAAGAACCACTTATTTTGATCAATTTCAATCTTGGTTGATGTACACATCTGACAGTGACTGAATTGATCTAAATTCCGTGTCACATGGTCATAGAGTATAATGCCTAAATGTCAAAAATTTGTAGATCCAGTTGATCAATTTAAATTTAACTTTATGAGAATGGCAGTCTGATTAGGTTGTGGGCAAAAAAAAGTCATTTGACCAAATATATGCAGATTTAAAAGGTAGGCCTATTAATTTTGACAGTACGCAGTAAAGGTAGTTAAGAATACATATTTTTTTAATGTTTAAATATTTTCTTTTGCTTCTCACTCTAACTCAATAGGAATATGCCAACAAGAACTGCAATGAGGAGTCGTTGACAGGAGGAAACTTTTTAAAAGAGACCACACACTACCTCATCAACATGCTTGAAGATGATCTGAGCCTGAAGAGGGACAAAGGGCCTAGTGATAGACTACCTTTCTGCAAGTATTGACAATTCTGCTTTTGTATGGTGTAAGTATTTTTTTTAATGAGAAAGTTATATGACAATGACATCTCAAGACAAGCCTAGTGTATGCAAGTATTAGTGATATTCTTGTAAGAAGGAAGACTCAATGTAAAAAGTGATAATAAATTTTGGCAACTGCCTGTTTTTAATTTACAATGAACTGTGCATATGATAATACAATCAGAAATGTAAATTAGAACTATATGTTTTGTCATCCATTGTGGACAGATTCTTCCAAAATCCCTAATTTACATTAAAGAAAAAAATATGAGAGGTTGCATCATGATCTTGGTTATTTGAAAAAAGTATTGCATCGGCTATGCTCAATGTATGTTTTTCACACAAATGTTTATGGGATACGGATAGGTTTAGCCTTTAGACCAGTAAAGTAATTTTTAAAGGATTCCATATGGGAACCAGTCTTTTTTTTTCAAATCTTACAATGTAAAGACAATAGAATAGTTACATTTTGTTTTCTCTTTGTCATCTTAAAAAAAGAAAAATAAATACGCAGAGTAAGATGCAACTTCTGGCAATATATCTTCATTTACAGGATAATTTCAGGGAATACGTGGTGATGAGGCATCAGTGTTGCAATTATCTGTTTGTGAGTGATCAAAGATGTTTCGCAAGCCATAGCAAGAAGAAAGAGGTTTTGTGAGAACTTCAACAACAAGAGATCTGAGATTGAGGCTACCCAACAACAACTGTGTGAGTGATCGATTGGACCCATGTCTATACAAGAATTCCTGGAGGGAAACAAGCCTTGTACTTTCCTGAAGGGCAAGTCCACCCCAACAAAAAGTTTCTTTGATATAATACAGAAAATTCCAATGAGCATAACACTAAACATTTCATCAAAATTTGATGTAAAATGAGAAAGTGTTGACATTTTGAAGTTTTGCTTATTTTCACAAAACAGACATCCTGGTCAGTATGCAAATGAGTGACAAAGTGACGTTCTCCACTCAGTGTTTCTTTTTGTAATATACTAGTATCATGATTTTTTTCCCTCATAATGTGTATAAAGTACAGGTGAGATATGGTTTGATTTCTCCCTAAAACTTTTGTAAAAAGCCATTGTGGCAACCTATACTCAATTCGATGAAGAGTTTTCTCATAATTGTGAATTCTGTAAAAAATCAAGCATTATGATATATTTCTACAGAAGAAAGAGTGAGTGTGTGATACTGATATAGACTTGTTTGCATATCACCTGTTTTACCACTTGATTAATTAATTTCTTATTTTACATCCTATTTTGACGTTTTCAGTGCCATGCATGTTTTATTTATCTCTATTCCATTCACATTAACTTTTTTTTGTACAGTGGACTTGCTCTAGAACAGGTATTTTTTGTAATGTACAAGTAAGAATTTCATTATTTATTTGTGTCTTTTTTAACACTTTTTTTCAGGGGTGGGGGGGTTGAATCGACCTCTCTTGAGATCTCTGCCAATGATCACATTAACGCCTTGAAAATTGGTTACATTACATTTTACATTAATTAATTATGCTAATTTCTGCATAAATCATACTTTTATACCATTGCTAACAATCAAAATGAAAAAAAAATCCTAGATTGAAAATGAATTTCTTATGTATTTTATTTTATGAATTTCTTATGTATATCTTTGTTTTTCAAACTTGTTTTTTGCCAAAATTATAGCAGAACATTTTTTTAAAGCATAATTATGCTGGAATCAAGTAATTTCACCTGTGAAAGTAAAAATAATCATGTCCATATGAAGAAGATGAGAAAATTCAAGATTGACTTGTACACAAAATCATGTTTTGGAGCAATTTTGGGTCAGACATGCACTTATGTAAAGTTGAGTAAGTTTCCAACAGCATGCCCATGCATCGTAAATTTGATCTCAAAAGATGTGCATGACTTCAAAGTAAAAAGTCGGCGAGTAGAATGGTCGTAAAATTTCGCACAGCAGAATGGTTGTGGAATATGTTGAGGGAGGGGGTTCATTCACCCTATCCCCACCATAGTTCTATGCCCCCCCCCCCTCCCCCGGGTTTTACATGTAGGGTTAAAAGAGCACATTATTACTAAGAATTTCACATGAATACAAGTATTTGAAATGAACTTTTATCAGATTTAGTTTCTTTCAGACTACATGTATCTTCAATTATTTTTTCATTAAAAAAAACGCTATTTAATCAGGACGCATCAAATGCAAATTCCTCATTTACTTTTTCATTTGAAATATTCTCACATAATTTAAGTTGTCTATTTCAAATGCTTAAGATTAAAACTTTGATAGCTCACAGAAAGTTTATTGCATGCCCCAAAATATGCGTATGTGTCCATGGGGGTCATCGATTCTCATTGCTCTTTCTTTGTTTTTGCATCAGTTGTGTTTACACTTTGTACAGATAACCATTGGGGATTAAATATCATATGCATGTCCAAGAGGATAATAAGGTCAAAAGATCATATAGCATACACTTTAGATTGATTGTGATATCAGGCAAGACTGGTGGTTCACCTTGTTTTTTGTTGAAATGTATTCTTTTAAAGTGTCCCCAGGGCAACAGCCTAGCTAGGGCAACCAGGTAGCCTTATGAGTAGAGCTCAACTCTGGCAAACAGGAAAACACTAGCTTGGCCTGGCACATGCACATTTAGGGAGCATGAATGAAACAAATTAAAAGGGCAATTAATGCATTTTCTTGGAAAAAAAAAAAATTCAATTGACCCCAAAGGATAACCTGATGGCCTAGTTTGGGAAACCAGGTAGCCTAACAAGTAGAGCTCGACTCGGGCAACCAGAAAAATACCAGTTAATAATTAACAATAATAATTATTCATTTGGGCCATTATTGTATTGTAATACAAGAATGATGTGGCAATACATGAAAACTTAGACCTTATTATTTCACAAATGTTTGTAATTTTGCAATGTTTTTAAAATGCCAATTGATTATTAGATTTTCAGTGTGTTATATTTTATGTAATTTCCTGGTGTGATTTTCCAAGGTGCAAGATGGTTTCATGCAAATTTAATAAAGATATACAGAAAAATGATAAAAGAAGAGTAGTCTTTTGCCTTTTTTTCTGATTTGGACGAAATAATCATGAAGATGATCAAGATGAATTTGGTGGTGATGAGGATGATGGTGTTGGTGCTGCTGATGGTGACAAGTGTGGTGGTGGTTATACATGTAATGGTGATGATAATGAGGTTGATGACAAAGATGATGGCAATGGTGATATTAGTGTTGATGATGATGGTAATGTTGATGACGATAGTAATGATCATCCCCTTTCATCTTCATCACTCTTATTTATATGTATCCCTCTCATCTACATCTCTCCTCTAATCATCTCCCTTATCATCTGAGTTCATCTCCATCCCTCATCTCACCATCTCCATCACTCTATCCTCTCATCTCCATCCTCAGTTTCCCTCCATCCCTCATCTCCATCACCCTCATCACCTTCATTCCTCCCATTATCTCCATCACCCTTATCAACTCTATTCCTCTCATTTCCATCCCTCTCAACATCTCCATTTTCTCATATCTCCATTCATCTCAGGAAAATGCATATACACAAGATAGAATTCAGCAGTAAAAATACTTGTTTTGAAATATAATATCCCTCTGTGAAGTGGGTTTTATTATTTGCCATATGAAGTTGAATAATTACATAGTAAACACTATACTTAACCAAATTTGCATTTTTGAAAGAGAAACTGAAAGTTTCATGCACATTTTCAGTGGATATAAAAGTTTTCAGTAAAATTACATTTTTAAAATAAATTCCAGGGGGGGGGGCAACTGCTGCATAGAGCCTTGCTTTTGAACATTTTTGGGGCCGGGATTATATCGTCCCAAGCTGGCCCCCATGTATATTTTCCTTTAATACATTTTTGGGGCCGTGGCAAAAAACGCCCGACCCCCCCCTGCAGCGCCTGTGCATGTGTACTATACATGCAATTTTAGCCTGAATGATGAATCGAACATCTACAAGTCAAGAAATTGAAGCCTATTACCACTTAAAACCAAGCTACACACCATGGAAAATAAATATATTTATTTTAAAAAAGTAGAAGGGCAGATCCTATGAATGTAAAGCTTCATCTAATTTTGTCTGAAGGAGAGCAGCAATAGACATTCTTTGATCGATGAATTAACAGGCTTAGTCCTACAAGTCGTTGTAGTAAACTAAACTCAGCCAAGCTCGGCTCTTTGTCTTTGACTGTACATGCACACTTCCATTGGGGATATCTTCGGGTCTGAAGCGCCCCGGCAGCTACGGGGGCCGAGCTACTAGTAATATTGAGATGAAAAGCACCCGAATCTTTAATCCGTTTTTCGCTACTCACGATCAGAGATAAAGTTGACAAACCTCAACAAATCAGGCATCTACACTAAGTTTTACTCTTTCTATGAAGAAATTGAGTTGAGGGAATACAAGGCAGTCTATCTTCTGCGACAAAAGTGAAGAAAATAATTTATGATCACAAAATTAAGTCAGTTGTTTGAGCGGGGTCCCGGGGCCGAGTCGATCACCAAATACAGTATACAGCAGCTAATACATCTTTTCCTGGAAATCGCAAGATAATAGTAGCTAGAAGCGCACAAAATTACACCTTTTTCATTTTTTTATATTTAAACGAAAGTTGTAGTAATTGAAGAATCAGACCGTATTGCCACTTATGCCAGTGCTAGCTGTAGAATGTAAGTTTTCAATGAAACTGAGCATGCTCAGTACGCGCTAAAAAGGGGAAATCCCTGGTTTTGAGGTAAAACCTGTGGTTTAAACCATGGTTTCATTTGAGTCCACTGTTGAAACCATGGTTTCATTTGAGACCACTGTTGAAACCGTGGGTTTTAGAAACCATCGTTTGTGAATCGCAAATTTTAGAAACCATGGTTTTTCAAAAACCATGGTTTCTAAAACCCACGGTTTCTAAAAACCATGGTTTCAAACGAAACCACCTTTGTGAATTCGGGCCAAAATGTTTCTTTGACTGTGCCCGGACATGGTGAAACAAATCCCTCACTTTACATCTGTTGATTAAGTAAACTTGTATTTTTCGTTACATGCATCAGCTCTAAATCATATGCAAAGTTGCAATATATTTTTTGCCTATTCTCAGTGTTTAATGCATTAAGGCAACAAGTAAACTCTAATTAGTACAAGGTAACTAAATACCATAGAGCTGTTGAGTAAGATTAGGACACTTACATGAAGTAGCATTGTGGGGATAACTGAGATAAAAGGGGAATGTTTGCCCTGCTCCCCCTCCTCCAGCCTTAAGGCACTGTCACACCTTGGCGTTTTAGACAGCGTATGCCCGACGTATGAGGAATTTGGCGAATACGCTGGCGAACGTCGAATACGTTACGGGTAAGTTTTGCATACGTTAAGAGTACGCTAAAACACGCTGGTATACGTCGTCATACGGCGAGGTCGTCGAAAATTTTGTGCAAGCACAAAATTTTTCGACGTATGCCAGCGTAAGGCTCATACGTCCCGCATATGCGGGCCATAAGTTGTAGGCAACTTATGGCGATCGTTGATACACGTTGACACACGTTACTCGTAAGTTACTCATAAGTCGATGTACGTCGAGATAATGTCCAGCGTACCCTAAAACTTCTAACCTATGAGTAACGTGCTTTGAACGTATGTGTAACTTAACTCCAACGTATATTGACGTATGAAGACGTGCTCCGGACGACCACAAAACTTACTGAACGTGTTTATAACTTACAGCTACCGTATAATGGCGTATTGACAACGTTTATCATGTTTATAGGAATTGGTATATAAAGGTTGGGTTCACAGGAGTTTTCTTCGGCATGGCGGTGGTGTTGATAGGTGATGTATCGTGCGGTTATGATTTGAATAGTCGAGCGGCAGCCTTTTTATAGGCTACGACACGTGTTCGTCAGCAATACGCTGCCGCGCGCTATGCGTAAGTTAGGCTATCGTAGGGCATAAGTTGTGTACGCCAGCAATACGCTAAGCATTCGTTGGAATACGTTACTTATAAGTTAACGAAGCGTTCGATATAAGTTACTAATACGTTATGTATACGTCCAACTCGTTATGAATACGCTAAGTATACGCCCAGAGTTGAAAAAAAAAATCAAAGTTCAGCGTATGCCGACGTTTTAGAGAAATTTTGATACGTCGGGCATACGCTGTCTAAAACGCCAAGGTGTGACACCACCTTTATATTATAGCACCTGTCCTGTCTCTATGCTGTTTGATCAGGAAACCTTACAATTACAATCCTTCCAAATGACCCCAATTTCCAGTAGTATTCCCACCACCACCTAGCATTGGCAGTCCTAACTCAATGATGGGAAGACGATACATCCGTCACATCGCGAGGCTCCCGAATTCCATGGAATAACAAGAGCACCTTCACTGTGTTCCAGGGCAACGATTTCCGATACGTCTCTCCGGGCCAATCGGGCCATAACAACCATTCAATCTCCTGGCACCCAATCAGAGATATACAATTTCTCCTGGATACCTCCAAGCACTAGTTTTATGATTCCTCCCTTCGTTTTCCCCCCTCTCCATTGTCTCATTTTGAAGATGAGCAGCAAATGAAAGATGAAATGGGGAAATTGGTTTGTGTGTTGGGGGGGGGGGTGTGGGTAGATGAAGGTCATTTTGGGGATATCAGCTCTCTGGATTCTTTGTTCATCACAATTTTCTGTCTTCCTTGTACATGTATTTTTCCATCCAGTGATATCAATTTTTGATGTCTGCTCTGAGAAAAAAGTATATCCCATAGGATAACCACCTCTTATCCTCCCACTGTGCATTAGTATCTTTTATTGGTGGTGGTGGTGGGGGGGGGGATGACAGGAGTGGGAGGTTATTGGGTGGGGTGGCCATGAATTGAGTGGGAAGATAGATAATTTGAAAGTTACTTTCATATTATTCCAACAGATATCTACTGATTGAATGCATTGTAGAAAAGTGCATAAAAGAATTTACGAAACCTTGCTAGAGAAAGATTTCTGAAAAATAAGTGATTGTATGTGGCTCTTGAGTTATTATTTTGGTCAACACTTCCTTTTCCTTTTACCATATCAGTAAGAAAGGAAGAATCCCTACACTCTTAAAACAAATCAGTCAAATAAACTAGACCAGTAGTCAGCTGGGTGCAACTGATATGTCTAGTCACACTTCTGACATATATTCTAGTCAGAAATAACTCAATTTCTAGTAAAATACGACTAGAAAATAGTCAAATATGACTAGAATAACAGTTGCACCCAGCTGACCCTATAAACCAGTTAACTAGTAATTTTTGACTGATTTGTTTTTAGAGTGTAGGATGCATGGATGACATCATATATTCAAAGAGACTTGATAATTCACAATAAACAAGTGTATTGACTATGGATTAAACCTAGGAATTGAGAGGTAAAATTCAACTAAGAAGCTTTCATTTCTATATGATTCAGCTTCACAAACATCTCTTTAAAAATCAGTTTTGTTATGATGTTGCTTTTACATACAATGCTGAACCGGTACATTCATTTTTAATGAGGCAGTAATAAAGATTTAGGTAAAAGTTTGATATATTTTTTTGAAATATTGCATTTCTCAGTGATATATTTTGTAAACAAATAACATATTCCTTCATGACAAAAAAAAATCAGGAAAACAGTCTGATTGGGAACCACAAATTGTACATCTTTCATTTCTTGAAAGGTCAAATTTTAATGAATTTGATGAATTTGGAAAGAGTGAATTCATTTTTCCCCCCGCCAACATGACAGGTGCACATTTTACATGAAAGAAAAGAAACATGAAATTACCAAACTCACAAGGCTTTATTTATAGTAGGTTCCATTTAACTTACAAGAGCATAATGTAAAACTTGAGAAATAATGCAGCATTATATCTCATTCACTAACTGTTTAATCATACTCTTTTGTCGGTTCTAAAATCAATTTTTTCTTCACTTTAATTTGACTTGTTTTTGTTGCTTAACATGGCCAACTAAGTCCTAAAAATATTTATTATAATTGATAATCCAAATTATTTGTAATCTTCATTCATGGCTGGTTGGTCCTTCCCATTGCCATGGTATGAGATGTCTGCACTGGTAGTGCGAAACAACTTTCTGTACTTTGCATCACCAAGAAATTTCCAAAGATTCAGCGCTTTCTGGAAATATGTTCACATTTGCATGTTTGAAGATGCTAGCTAGTCGATGCCAAATTTAGAACATGTTTGAAGGTGCAAATGTTCATAGGCTTAGTTGCACCAGGAAGGTGCACAGTTCTACACAGGTCTGTAAAGGTGTTCTTTTACATGGACCTGACCAATTGTAGGCGGACGAAGGGAGACGAATGGGAAAAATGGATGTGAATTAAATGAATTTAAACAAAATTTCTGTCAAATCATGCGATCAGTAACTATTGTCAAATTTTATCAACGAACGGTAAGCGAAAGGTAAATATGAAATGCGAAGGATATCAATGTCTCGGTTCACCTCTGAGTAAATTGCAACCGAAGGCGAACGAAGGGTTAATATAACCCAATAAGACGAACGAACAGTTAGCAATGGTGTGAAATGGCATGCGATTAGAAACGAAGCCGAGGGAATAGATTGGGCGTTCTTGTATTTGTGTCATCGTGTTGCTTCGTTAAGGGTTCTTTCGAGATTGATCCACTTTGGCAAGAGCGCGATGGAGGACTATGGGTGACAATAACACATGAACGACGAACGAACGATTACCACAGACTAAATAAGAGATGTGAGTTCAAACAGATGACCAACAATTTTTCAATTCGTTGGGAAATTTTAAACATGTTCAAAATTCGAATTTGAATTATCGCACCTGTTAGTTCATAAGGTGTACGACCCCAAACATGGAGGGTAAATATGATTGTCTATCAGTTACCATTGAAAACAATTTTTTTTTAAATGCATTTCGCCAGCCATCGCAAGGCATATTTCAGGCAATTTGGTTAGGTATGAGGGGGCCTTTACAAGTGTGTCATTAGTAAAAGATGCAAAGTTGAACCAATGGTTCTTAGAGTGCACAGGCTTTGCTTGAGATTATCCATATGATCGTTTGTAAAGGAGATATCGTTTGTATGGAGATATCGCTTTGTATTTTTATCAAAATGCAGAATTGAACAACAAAACAAAACAGATTGATTACTTGCAGACATATATTTATAAAAAGCTCTTATTTGTCACCATATAAACTGCAAATGTCGGAACTATGAAATAAAATCATTATTTCAGTGAAAGTAAGGAAATCTATTTAAGTTTGAATTTTAGTCTGACATGGATAAGTCATTACAAAAAGATAATGTTAAAACTTCATAGAAGACCTTAGCTATGTAAAGTACCCCCCCTCTCCTGTGCAAGGAATGCTCCCCAGGGAGTGGAAATTGTGCACTTTTCGTGCTTGATTGAAATGAATCCAATGACCGGGGTAATAATATGCTGTAACGCACTTTGGGTAACCAATTCTGGGGAAAGCGCTATATACACTCTAAATTACAGGGATTTAAAATAAGTCCAGATGGACTGTAGTTAGGGACCAATCGATTTTTGGATTTAGTTTTAATCCTAAAGACTCAAATTTAAATCTCAAATGATTTAAATTTAAACCTTTTGAGATTAAAAAAATGAATCTTAAGGATTCAAACTAAATCCGGAATTCGATTGGTCCCTAACTACAGTCCATGTGGACTTATTTCAAATCCTTGTAATTTAGAGTGTATAAAAATTGGTTATTATTATTATTATTATTATTATCGAACCAATGCTTTTCCTGGATTTCTGCAGTTTTATTATCTCTATTATCTGTTTGTTCTCGTTGACTACTGATAGAACGTTAGATTCCTCTGACTTTGTAGGAAGACTGGATGTTCCCTTATTGTATCGGTATCATTTGGAAGATAATGTTTGTCATCAGAGCTGTTTTGATAAAGAAACAAATCTTCATCCTCCGGGCTTTAATGCTATTTATTTTCTAGTTTGTATGGGAATACAGGAAAAGTCATGGGATATGTTGTGTAGATTTGCTTTACAGAAGGCATGCTTTTCAGAATGCAGAATAATTTATTGGCAACTCACTTATGACTTAGGGTAATGTAAATGCACCTTCAGAGAGAATATTTCTGGAAATATAAAACTGGCTTTCATGTGATGAAAAAAAAAACCCTTTTCTGGAATTAAATTTTGAATTTTACATGCTAAATTATGAAACAGTGACCAGGGCCCTAAATACTAAAATAGTTGAGCATGAAAAGGTACCTGAGATAATCGTTGGTGATTAATTATTGTGTGATTATCATTTACATTACAATTGGTTGCACTTCAGTTTTATGCAGTGCAGTTTGCCGATGGAATATTTATTAAAGAAAAATTCAAATGAAATTAAAATCATTCAAATGAAATCAAACTCTAGTGCGCATGTTATTTTTCTAGATGTTTCATTTACATGGCTTTTATGTGCCATCACAGACAACTAGATTGATGTTAGAATGTTTGAATATTGGAGCGTTGAATTCTACCACAATGGAGTATTCCATGCTGCAAAGTCAGTTGCTCCATGGGAAGATTGTGATCATGGAAATGAGAGCGATTATTAACCTGGATCCTTCTCTTCAAACAATGTGGCCAGTTTGCACATCTTATATATGAAGATGAGAGAGAGAATAAGAAGACTTGAAATATCCAGAACAAGACAATGGTCACGTCCCATAGGAGAGTCTCTCTTCCCCTGTTAGGGTATGATGATTGTCAGCCAATCTCATTCTCTTAGTCCCAGATATTATGGAATATGTTGTGCTTTAGTGCTGTATCTGTGTTGCAGCAGTCTTCACCTTTTTCCTTTAATTATGCTTATGTCATAAGTTTTATAAGTACATAATGATTCTAATAAATAAAAGTTTATACTTACATGTATGTATTTGTATGAGATCATAGAATAAACATTGTCTTCTTTTGTTAATCTATTAATGTTTTATTAAGGGCTTTATACTTTTCAATATCCTTACATAATATGATGATTTTAATCAATAGAAATTCATAAATTTGTACCTCCAGAGATGGTTTTCATAATATCTGTTGCTCAGCTAGTGAAATCTTTATTGTTATTGTACTTCAGTCCTTTTCTTTTTTTTTCAAATATTTTGAAATGACATGGATTATAATATTGATAACAGGTATAACTCCTTAGAATAGACAAGGATGATTATGCGTTTCTATGTAATCGATAGCTTACTGCAAAAATAGCGAGGCTGTCTTGGAAATTGTACAAGGACTGAACTCCTATTAGGTACTTAAGGCTTCGCTCAATCAGCCAGAGTTTTAAAATAACTATGCTATCTGATCTGGCAAACTACATGCATCTCGGTCAGAATGATCCCAAAGATTATATGTAATGAAGACACTATTAGCGGGTTATTTCATCGGTTTATCTCTAGATCAGAATCACAAGTCGACTTTGGTGCTTAGCAAAATAATGGGTCCTTTGGCAAATTATCCAAATCAATCACTAGTCCTGAAAATTTGATTTCAATTCTTCAGCATCGAGCCCCTGACCATGCAAATCCATCTTTTGAAGACTACCCTGTGAACTTGTGCTATGGCTACAAAGTTGACATTTATTCACATTTCCATAATACATCTAACCCTAATGCACTCGGCGGCGGCAATATTCCTAATGAAGTCTAGCAAGTGAAGACTAGCACACCTGTGCTCTATGTCAGTGATAGGGTGGAGGAAACCTTAGATGGTGTTTTGAAGAGCTGGTTGTAGAGCGCTCAAGATGCGCTCCATAAGAGGCTAGTAAAGAGTTTCAAAATTGTGATGAAGAAGCTGGAGAGGGTAGCGACCCTGAATAATAACTGTCACAAATCCATGTCCTCTTGAGGAGCCCAATGCTCTCATTTAGAAGGAAGGAAAAAAGAAAGTCTCTGATTTCTTCTTATGTGGTACAGACTGTATCAAGATGGCAAAGGAAAGCTATGAGAGAAACATCTGGAATCGGAAGGATGTGGATGTAGATGTATCTGTTGATGATGATGATTCATAGACCTCTATGCTTTTATACTTTAGCATTATTAAAATAGTTTTGGGGATTCAAGTACTAAGTCATATTGAACTATATTTACTAATGCTCAGGCCCCCCCCCCCTCCCACCCCAAAAAAATCAAAGAATACTTTTTCACTGGTTAAAATAGGATATGAGTGTGACTTGCGGTAAAACACCACACCATCTTCACATATCTTGAATCAATGGTTGTCAAGTTTCAGTCACATTCAGGTTTTTTTTTATCTATTAAAACTATCGACTGAAAAGCTTTTTACTTATTTTGATTTTTTCTCTTTATAATGCTCAAAACTTTTTGTTTTCTCTTTTCTTTCAAAAACTTACATTGAAACAATAGTACTCTATGGATATATTAATCATTTGGTGAAAAGAAAGTTAAGGATATTTTACAGATGCAAATTTATGCAATATAGGATGAGAACTACACATGGAGGGCATTTTACTGTTTAAGCATATGGAAAACAAGACTTCAAATGGCAAGATAAAGAAAGCATAGAGAATCGATTTGAGAGGAGTAAGATTTCATTTCCAGAGCGAGAGAAAAAACTAATTATGCATATCATGGTTGCTATCCAAATGGCGGTTTCATCCGTCATTCTGGGCATCTCTTCCTTCCTAGGCTCCATCCCTTGATAAAACAACAACATGCAACTATAGCCTTCAGTCACGACTTACCCGCTATCTCTAATTGTTGTACCTCAGAAGAAAACGTGGAATTATGGCGTAAGGGACACCTTGCCCTGACGTGACCACAAGCGCTTTTCACGATCAGGCAAACTATTGGTAGGGACAAAAATGAAAGCCAATCCCTTGCTAGACCTCTCTAACTCTACCCTCTTATTTTGCTTAGTAGAAGCTCATGTATCACATGGGGAATGATAGCAACCCCACAGAGGATCTTTCGACCCACTTTTCCTGCTTTGCTGCATAGCTGCAGACTGTAGGGGTGATCCAGTCATGTTTTTTTAGATTCCTCTTCCTGATATTATTTTTTCTGTTTTAAACAGTCAGAGTTAAGTCAGTTATCTAAATATGTAATGTAGTCAAATTTGGTTAAGTGACCACTTTTTAAAAAAATGCCACCTGTCTTTAAATGCCCAAATTTTGTTTCCCTTTTAAGTCTTTCTACTTGAATATTAAAGGTCTTTTAATAATAATATTCCGCATTTATATAGCGTTTAACACATCGGAAAGACGTCTCTAAGCGATTTACAGATATATTATTACCCCAGTCATCGGGTCCTTGCATGCCCGCATACAATGTATGCACCTTCTCCACTCCCTGGGGAGCATTCCAACAAGAGTTCCAAGACTCAATTGCTAGGCATACTACATAGGCTTTCGCATCCTACCGGGTACCCATTTAACACCTGGGTGGAGAGTTGCAAATTGTGGACTGACGCCTTGCCAAAGGCGAGAGTAACCACGGCGCTTTTAAGGCCAATTGCTCATAAACACCACTTTTTATGTCTCCACTGGATATTTAAAGACATGTTTCACTGTATCAAAGTGTTTTTGCAGTTGAAGTTGATAAATAAGAGAGGCATTTAGTACTTTGGCATGATAACAGTATGACATGAGAAGTGAAAGAGTTAATAGACTGAGAGCAGGGCTGGCAAGTCCAGCAAACTCCCTGAAAGACTGACAAATTTTCAAGTGATTTTTTTTTTCCCCAAAGCATTCCTACATTGATTTCTTCAATTGGATTGTGTAAGTGTAAATAAGAAAGATCTACCTCGTAAATATACAGTAAATTCTCCCTGAAAGGTGAATATTGAAGTTAGCAACTCTGAGAGGGGATCAAGGGCTTAATTGAATGAAGATTATCTCACTTTATACTGTTCTGTTAAATGGTTTCTTGAATCATAGAAGGAACAAATACCAACCTCAATTCATCCCAAATCTTGCTATTTCTAATTACCATAGAAATTTGCTTGAAGAAACAGGGCAACTTAATCAACAAGGGTGGGATTTAAGATTTTTCATTCAGTATTCTTTTTTAAGGTTTCCAATTCAATCTTACAGTTTACATAATTTTTTGGGGGATTATATGCCTTAAATTATAATGTACAGTGTACTATTCTGGTAGTAACATTTGGGAGAGATTATGAGAACGAAAGCTGTAAGTGTTATGATAATTTAATGGAGAAGAATCTCAAAATAAGTGAATGTAAAGTATGTAATTTCAAAACTTTTTTTGGAATGGATTACATTGCATTTTGAATTGGTTCTTAAGATCAATTCTTTTTTTCATATTGAATTGCAAAATTTAGGGGTCAAATATCATATATATTTGTGAAAATACCGTTCATCAATTCATTTAGATAATCTAAAGCTTTTTATAGGATGAGGATATTAATTCTTAATTTAAGTGTAAAAAAAACAATGAAAAGTGACAGTTAGGTCAAGATTTTTTGGCGGCGCAGCTGTGCGCTATTATTTCAAGCCATACTCATGTGCAGAAAGATTGAGTAGGTGAAGAAAATGTCAAGTAGAAAAAGAAAACCACTTCTTACTGAATTTAAATTTAGGTTGAGGCACTCTGGGACTCATTGTAGGGAGGATCACACATGAATAACAAACCATGAAAGGACTAGGGTTTGAGGAGAGCACTGTCTTTTTGGATTTGAGAGAAACGTTTGATGCCTGTCTACTGATTAACAGACAAAATCGTTGCTGTTTTCTCAATCCAATTTACTAAGGATTTAAAACCTAAATTGGATTGAGAAAGTAATGACTTATCACAATTTCTAATCAGTAGAAAGGAATTTTTAATCATTAGAGTTGTTTCTTTGAAATCAAAGAACTATTGCTCTACCGCATGCATTTTCTTTTTCGGGTTTGAGACATCCATGTTTTATACATGACGTCAGCTGAGATGTTAGGCAGTATGGTTCACGCTTGGAGCATTTCTGTCATTCGATGAAGAGCATTAGGAAAAGTTGATGTGAACATCAAGCCTTGTGTCCAGATGTCCGTTTATTAATTCCCCATCTTCCTTTTAGCGAGAACGGGCATATTCTCTGCGTTCTTCAAACATTGTTGAGCATCTATCCATCGGGGCATGACCGTAAAGGAGGGATTTTGGTAGTGGATCTATTCAATTAGATCTTCAGTGGAGCGGGAGAGTGTTGTGGCGAGGAGGCCAAGAGGAGAACAAGGTCGCTTGTTTTTACACGATCCGGAAAGAGACTCTTCCTTTTCAAGCGGAGCGTTAGCGCATCCCATCCAAGTCTAGATCGTTACGTGAACATGATCATGATTGCATGTCACATTGAAAACATTGTATTGATTCCATTAGATTTCTCCATGAATGCACCGTGTATAGGTTCCAGCTTGTCTGTAGAGTTCATTAAATAATTTTTGCGTCTGCCAGTTCAGGGTTAGGTACATGGTATATAGTGAATGTAGGCCTGTCATCTGATTCAATTTGTCTAACGTGGTTTGAGTGCCGATTCTCAAGGATTCCATACATGGCTTGCCTTAAAGTAAGTATATAGTATTCTCTCTGAATAAAAAACCTTGAAATTCATTTTTCAAACATTCATTACATTACATTATTCAAGTAGCTTACCAGCTGCTGGAAATAAAATACAATTTCTGTTTGTTATTTAAATATTTTCCCACAGTAATATTCATTGACTTAATTATCAGGATGTGTTGAGTCATTGACACACTTGATTCAGAACACCCTAAAAGTAATATGTCAAAATAGATTCATTACAAAAAAGTGCTGTGCATTGATAATCATTTTCTGATTTGCAATATGAGGTTCTTTTATAAAGCAGAAATATTTTGACATACTCTGGTAATTTGCAGTCACGTCGTTGGATGACATGAAGTATGGATATTCATAACATTCTAATTATTAGAACACTCTGTCACAACTTTTCAAATTAATTTGGTATGTGATGGTGGTATTGAATCAACGATGCCATGAACATTGCTTGATCTCAGTGATTTAATATCAATATCTTATTGAATTCTGTACTTAATATGGGGTCATTAGTGATCATCTATGGACCTCAGGTTCATACGCAACAAATCCTGTGTTAAACAAACAAGTCATATTACTCCGGAATTAAATGTACACTGTTAGGTCTACACACATGGGGGCTATTACAACACCTTCTGTTGATACTTAAACACTCTGTAGTGTTATGTTCAAAGTCTAGGGTGTAATTTTAAAATCTCAGTGTGTGCTCCTCTAGGGACACCAACTGTTGTCAGTTTTAACACCCTGATATTACAGTGTAATATGTTAATATCTACCTTAGATGGGGTCATTAGGGATCATGGATAGATACAAGGTTTAGAGTAGGTTAATATCTACAGAAGATTGGGCAAACGATATTCATTGATAGTTCTCAGGTTTCTAGCTGGCTATATCTCTTTCTTGTATTTTATCCTATTTTTTGTATAGAGTTCTGTGGGTGATCGTGTCTGTGTGGGGGAGGGGGGGGGGTCCACTGGTGGTTTGGAGTAATATATTTGTAAACAGGAGGATGTCATCTTGGTTTGAACAAAATAACAACAACAACAAATAAACCATATCTTTTCTGACGTTGGGGGAAAGAATACAGGGGTCATACAATCCATCTAGCACAGAAGCACACTAATCAAAGTTTGACATGAGATTGACATTACAAAGATCAGACAGGTCGAGAATAAGACTGTATCAATTACATTCAATGGATGATGAGTTTGTTATGGTATTGCATTACTGCCTTCTGAATCAAAGCATGTGACAGGGTACACTGTGGGGGGGGGCTTCTGATTTGATGCACATTATGTCTACACGATGGAGACAGATTGACAGTCGAATTCGAAATTCAGAGCATGTTCCCATACATACACATACATGTTGGTCATTACACAGGCATGAGATCGATGGGGAAGAATGTTAATGACGTTCTGATGGAGTCATGTTCCCATTCCCGGTTTGAGTCTAGTGTTATGAGATCCAGATCTACGGTTTCATATTAGAAAGGAAACAGAAGTGGGTCAATTTTTTCAGAATTTTTCATTGAGTAAAAAAGGGGGCTCTATAGCTTTAAAAAAGTACGCAATTGCGTAAATAACGCTAACATAAAGAAAAAAAGGGAGAGGGAAAATAAGGAGAAGGAGAATAAATAGGAAAAGGAGAATGAATATGAAATGGAGGAGGAGAAGAAGAAAGAAGTAGATTTAAAACATGAAGGAGAGAAAAAAGAAGAAAGAGAAGTAGGAGAAGAAGAATGAGAAGAAGAATAAGAAAAAGAAAAAGGAGGAGAAGAAGGAGAATGAGGAGGAGTGTTACCTTAACTCTCTCTTATAGAGGATGAGCCAATCTTCTTTGATACATTGGTATTCATGGGGTATTATATGGCACTCTAAGGTAGTTGTGTTGATGTTCACGTATGGCATGTTGCTCTATCGCAACCATCAAAGTCTTGTTTGCAATTCATCATGTCCAGCGTAGCGTCAATTTACCTCTCCGACACATGTATCTTGGTCATCCAATACTCCCGAGATGTGTGCTTTTGTATAGGAGCGTGTCAAACCTCCTCCTTATTATGGCTGTTCACATTGCTTTGGTTTTCATTCCATTCAGAAATCTGAAAGAAATCAACATCCTATCCAAAATAAACATTTTGTTTGTATTGCTCCCCCTTTTTTCTGCTGATTTTATCTTATTTTCATTCATAAAAAAGAAGAAGTAAAAACATAGAAAGAAAATTATAATCCTCTGCCCCACCCTCTACCAAAAGTCAAAGTGATGCTCAATATTATGCATGTGGGCCATATTGTTTGTATCATAAAACACATTGCCAGGGGGATGTTTCTTGAAACATATTTGAAAATATCAGTTAAAAATTGGCAACTGATGAATCAGTTTAAAGAATGAAACTGATATGTAGGATTCATATTGCCGAAAGCAGACCAGAAAGCAATTGTGATTTTTCAATCAGTTGCAATTCTTACAATTGTTTTTTACATACAATTTAGTTGTAACTGAGTTGAAACACTCCATTGTCAGCACTGATACTCTCTACCCATTCTGTGTCACAAGAACAGAGCGTAGAGAGAGAGAGAGCCATATCTGAAATTACCAAGTAGGAGTTTGAGATGATCCTACGATGTTGCTGTCCAATACTTTTCATATGTATATGGGTCAATCAATCCTCATGGGTGATAGTGACCTGTCAGAACATGGTGTAAGGATACACACCGATAGAGCTCTAGACTTATCTGATTTTGTCATATGGACAGCTGAAAGATTTTTTCAAAGGGGTCATAGAAACTTGAAATATTCCATTTTCTTTCATTTTACGAATCAGACATTATGTTTGCTAAAAACTTCTATTTAAAAAAAAATAATGCATTAAGTAAATTTACAAATTATTCATTATTTTGTCATTTTTAGATACCTTGTCTTGCTACAAGGGCTCATGTGACATGCATCAGATAAAAATCAACTTTTGCAATTGTTGCAAAAGTTGTTAGTTTTTGGGTAACCATTTTGTGGGGCTCTTTTCCCCTTTTCCTTGAAAATTTAGTTTCATTTTCATGAACCTTGATATTGATAACAAATTTATAAAGACGATACATTGAGGATGTATAATTTGATATAATGACCATTTGTATTGTGTGATTTTTGTACAAAAAAAGACAAACAAGGTACAAGTACTGTCTTGAAGAACAGTATATATAATCTCCCTGGGTTTTCTTACAGAAAGATATTTAATCAGATGCAACTCAAGAAATCAAATGAAATTCATCTTTTTTTGTAAGTGAATCTTTAGGACCTGCATTTGTTTCTCTTTTTTTGGTTGTTTTTTGTTGTTAAAACACTGCAATCTTTCAGCATCAAGGCCCTGTAGTATTCATCCAACTCTATTCCTTCCTGTTCATTGGTTACCTGTACATGACATTATATTATAGTATTGATGAATGACCTGTGCCATGTATTCAATTTGTGCTACCCTGTTGGTAATAATAGAGCGTATCCTTCATCATTAGTTTTAAATTGCTTAAAACCACAAGTTATTGGCGGCTACATAAAGTGAATTAGAGTGGAAGCTCTGGAGCAAATTATACTAAAAATGATCCCTTCTCACATCTGTTGCATTCTAAAGTGTTTTACTGGATTGATGCTGAATTCATCAATTACATTGCTTTGTTAAAATGTCATGCTTATGAAAAGATCTGATCTTTCAGTAAATTTCCTGGCTGGTCCCTCCTAATTGCTCAGTGTAGCCCTCTTATCTATCAACTACACTCCTAAAATGTATATGATTAGTAGGCGATCAAACTCTACAACATTGCATTCATAAATTATGACAATCTGATTTGAAGGGTTCAGTCTAAACTCTAGGGACTCATTTCCTAAAGAGATACAATTATAAACGTAGCTTATTTGGAAACTACCATGGTAACGGTGCTCAGCATCCAATCACAATTAAGCAGTCCTTCACGTTTATAATTTCGTGGAGCTCAATAAATCGCTCTCCTTATTTTTTTGAGGAGCTCAATTGAGCTCCTCAGAATCGCTCTCCGTGAGGAGCCCAAATCAATTCATTACAATACATGTATGATAAATAGTAGATTTTTCTTAACATTGTATATGCAATAGCTGTGTTAGCTAATAATTAATCTGTGGTGAAACTAGGCCTGGGTCACGTCAATACGTTTACAAGATGTCGTAAGCGCTCCTGCTAAAAATAAAAAATAAAATTGCTAAAATTTCACATTTTACATCTTTAAATCCATGAAATGGCCTTCTTTTTTCCATAATTCCTTGAAATGACTTTGATTTAGTTGAAAATATCAGAAAAATTAAGAATATTCACCTCTTTCCTGACTCTGATTTGAACTTACCTCGGTAAATATTGTATTCCCACATGTAAACTTCCATGGTGTTGCCATGAAAATCTACATATGGGACTACATGGGACTGCAATATTTACCGAGTTTCAATTAAAATCAGAGTCGGGAAAGAGATGAATATTCTTCATTTTCTGATAGTTTTCAACTAAATCAAAGTAATTTCAAGGAATTATGGAAAAAAGAAGGCCATTTCATGGATTTAAAGATGTGAAATTTTAGCAATTTTTTTTTCATTATTTTAGGAGCAAGATTTTTTGCTCTCCTTATTTTTTTTTTAGGAGCGCGGTAGGAGCGCCAGCATGATCGCGCTCCTCAAAAATGAAGGTCTGATTAAGGTTTCCATGGTAGTTACCATCTAGGCCAAATATAGTTGTTATCTCTACAGAATGGGCCAAGATATCCTTCATCCTAAAATGAATCTCTGTTTTCCTAAAAGATTCAAAGAATTTACCATCAGAAGTTAATCCAGCTAAAGCAGCCCGATTAAATGTATTTACTTCTTTCTACATGATACAGATTGGTGTGTGTATGCAGCGTCTTCGAGGCGGGGTAGCCATGGGAGGCCCTCAAGGTCAGCATCAGGTCAGTTCTACTGTTCATGATGATGCTATTCTCCAGCTGTGTGCTGACCTACATGATACAGATGCAGCATCTATGCAGCTCAAGGTCATCAGATATGTAAGTCCAACCTTCATAGATATACACCTATCATTAGTTTTGTCAATTCAATACGGTGTCCGATAAGTCTCATGCAGATGTGTGCAGTAAAATACTGGAAGCTGCAAGCATAATGCTAGTAGATGCTATTTCATGCCGACGGAGAGATATTTTTGCTCAAACTTGCATTCTATTATTTTAAAAATAACCAGATGATGCTTAATCTAAATTTACTGTTATCTTCTTATATAAGAAAACACATTCTACCATTTAGCATAATCTTACAGACTAATATTTAATAGACAATTAGATATGACACATTGCGTTGGTATTGTCATTCAACTTTAATCAATCAATCTTACATACAATCAGAGCTCTCAATTTTTTTTACCATGTTTGTACCTTTTGTCTTCTGTTTTTCATTCTTTGATTTCGCTATCTGTTCATTCTTGCATTTTGCTCCTGGCAGTGCAAATTAAAAAGCCCTTTGTATTCTGTGCTTCTTTTAAGTTTCTAACATTTCTGCATCTTGTCTGAACATACTTTTACCATATCAATTATATCCAGGATTTCAATTCTAAATCTTTTGGTACAGTTAGCACCTTTAAGACCCTGTTACATACTATAGGGATCATTCCATGTAAGGTTTTGTCAGTATTTCCACTGAATAAGCTACTACAATTGCATGCATATGATTGGTTGAGAGTAAAAGTATGCGAAAATCACTGACAGAATGTTTTCATCAGGTGTTATTTTTATACCGTCTCAAGGCAAATATTGCAAACATGAATGTTTGATTGGCTGTCTCTTTCATCCTGATCAATGGATTCATGCATTAAACCATAACAAAACCAAATGACTTAATTCCCTCGCTGATCCTCTCCGCTTGTAAGGACGTCATAGCGATTTCCTGCCCAATGGATCAATGGTTGCCAACATTCGCTTGCTGCTTCTCATTCACATATAAACTCTGTACATTGTCGTTGCACCCATAATCGGCAAACTTAAAAAAGGCGAGTGATGTCCCCTGCCGCCACCGTACGCAGGAAGTGTAAAGTGAGCACCGAGTTGCGATCAATCACGGTGTGGCAATTCTGGTCCATTCGCAATCTCTCATAGATGATGGTGCATGGCACAGGTGGCATGATGATTTATTCTATTGAATCTAGAGGTATGAAACGTGAGCGCAGCAATTTGATTTAATCACAAGATTGCTGATAGGGTACACATGGGAGTTAAACATGTTTGTCGTTCACTCTTCCCCCCTCTCTCTCCTCTTTCTCTCTCCCTCTCTTCGTCCAATTTTTCTTTGCAAATAGGAGTCAAATTGAAAGTCATTACCAGGAAACCATTTAGGCATTTGTTTCTCATGAGACAATTCCACTTTGGTCATTTTTTTATATGAGCAATTAAGATTTGCAAGAAATTGGATAGAGTATAATTGATAGCCCTAGCTGAAGTAGCGATTGCATTGTGATATTTGTAGATTTTACTTCTTCTGAATAAAACACTAAAGAGTAAAAAGCAATTCATTTTAGAGTTTACGGGGAGAGGTACTGACATCGCAAAGACCTTGTTCAGTTTATATCACTCTTCTGTTATGCAGACATATTTTTATCAACCTGCTATATTGAAATGAGAATTTTAATTATAAATCTAAATTAAATGGTAATACAATATCATTTAATTGGAATGACATTGACCTGATATTCCAGAGGACTGTTTCATAATTTAAAAAATTTTTTTTTAACTCTACTTCATAATACACTACTGGAGACCATTTTTGTGTAAAATGAGATGCCTCCCAAATTTAATACGAAGGGAGTATAATTTTTTTATAAAATCACCCCAAATTGTTGCTGATTATATTAACTGTCAGGAACCTAGTTTTCGCTCAAGTTTTCGGAAACTTAGTTTTTGGCATATATGCTGAAAGACAGTCTTCAACCTTATCGGCTAACCGAATTGCAGATCAAAATTCTCATTTAAAGATTAAGAAAAAAAAAAAGAATTTGTTTGAAACTTCATTTTCCTCCCTTTGAATTCACCAAGGGCTCTTAACCATTGTTTCTACATTTCTATCAGTCTCCTGAACTGTGCATAGGGTAAAAACCGCAACCTAGATGTTGCAGGTTTGCATATAGTGATTTTACGAACTGGTTTCTACTCACCTGCTCAAACTATGTGCGTAATATGCCTTGGTAATCCATAGTGATTTAACACGCCTCCCTCTCCATTTTCCATCTTACTGATATCATTTTTTCTGATTATGAAGGGGATGGGATACAAAGTGCTTTTTTGTGTTCTATTCGCTTGAAAAGCTCTACGATGGGGAGGGGGCTAAGGTGCAATGTTTCCCCACTGACAGGGTATCTGTTCTAATCTCTAAAGTGCTTTATGGTTTAATCATGATTTCAAGATTGAGTGGTGTGTAGATCAACACCTGTACTGTCCCATCCAATTTACTTCTCTGTTCAATTCTCCCCCAAGCCTATGCTTAGTCAACTATGATTGGCACAAGATGTGCTTGGACAGGTATCTATTGGTGTGAATATGCATTTACACATGTATATTCAGGTATGGTATAGAGCCCCTGTGGAGAATCAGTTGATCATTTTGCCCATGATTTGAAATATTTATATACTTATACATGGATATATATCGATAGGTTTTTTTATTTGTTTTGTTTTGTGCAGAAAATAGTGTTTGGCCATTCTTTTGTATCTCGAAAAAGCATACCTTCTTTTTTTTTGTGACATGGCATGTCCTCCGACATATGCTCCAGTCTTTATATCTCAGAGGGCATAGGATGAGAGTTAGGATTGTAATAGAGTTTTTGGTTCAGAATAATGTGAAGGTAAGGATTAGGGTTTATTTAGTTTTAGAGGTTTGATTTTGTGTTTGGCTAAACATGCAGATATTCCATCAGAGCAATTGTTGCCGGAGAGAATGACATGGCACCTCTTTATTTTATCATCCATTATATATTTTATATTTAATGTTATGACAGTTTAGAGTGTCAATTTCACTATAGCCCTGCTTACATCAATATCATTTTTCCTGAGCGGAGTAGACATGCAATCATATCACACATGCTCATTCAATAGAATGTACTATAGAAACATGGGGGTAATTTCAAGAATATAATTAAGAATGACTCTTAAAACTAATCAGTCAAATTGACCAGACCAGTAGTCAGCTGGGGGCAACTGATTTGACAATCACTGATAATCACATTTGTGACATAAGAAATGACTATGTTCGAGTAAAATACGACTTGAAAACAGTCATATATGACAAGAATAACAGTTGCACCCAGCTGATCCTATTAATTAGTAATTTTGACTGATTTGTTTTTAGAGTGTAGGCCTACCATGTAAGGTCCCATCAGTTTGAAACTTGATTTTTACTCAAGTTCATGGGGTACACCTGTTGATGGGGTTAAACACCTAAATGTATTAAAATAGACGTCAAAATTCCCTTGAAATGTGGCATTAAGTAAGTTTTTGATAAAGGCCTATATCTATTCATATATTTAAAAAAAATTCAAACAACTTGTTTTTATTGGAGATATGTTATGATAATATTCATCCTTTCACCATAATATTTGATATCTTCAGTGACATTGCTGCTGTTAAAATACCAGTTCGGTGGGTTTTGACATAGTGTGACGTCAGAGTGCATCTGCCTTCATTGAAGGAGATTTATTGCATCTTGAATTAGGTTAATTGGGAAGGCCACATCTATCAGCCCATTAAGGGTCTACTATAAACACTAAAGCCCCTTCTGTTATTACACTTGATAGATAGAGAATGGTGTGTATCATACAGGTGGTTCAACTTGAGAATCTTACTGAAACTTTCATTAGAAATACCTGCAGATATTCATAAACCACCTGAAGTGAATGATACATTCCAATGTAAAATCCCATTTAATGTGATTGGCAGATATCTGGTGATGCATTTTCATTAATGTATATGTGATTGAACTAATCAAGGTAATATTGGAAAATGTCTTTTTCAGAGGATTCAAAGTGCTGTTTAAAGGACAAGTCCACCCCAACAATAGATGATTTGAACTAAAGAGAAAAATCCAACAAGCATAACACTGAAAATTTTATCAAATCTGTTGAAAAGTAAGAAAGTTATGAAATCTTAAAGTTTTGCTTAATGTCACAAAACAGTTTTACGCACACCCTGGTCGGTATGCAAATGTGGGGACTATTTCTTTTGTATTTTGCTATATGAAATATGAAATATTCTAATTTCCTCCTCACCTCATTGTAAAGTGAAACAATTAATTCCTCCCTGAACCTGTAGAATCTGCATTGTTTAAAACTATATGGTTTAGTCAAGTTGGTCCTTATTGTCAAATAAAAAAAATGAAATATTGTTAGATAATTCAAACCATAATAAAAATAAAGAAGAAATAGTGAGTGAAGGACATCATCGACTGTCTCATTTGGATGTCACTGAATTGTGCGTATCACTGTTTTGTGAAAAATAAGCGAAACTTTAAATATGTCATAAATTTCTTATTTTACATCCAATTTTGATGAAATTTTTCAGCGTTATTCTAGTTGGATTTTTCTCTAATTTTTTCAAATCAACATTTTTTCTGGGGTGGACTTGACCTTTAAAGCATTGTTGAAATTAATTGGATAGATGTGTTTTCAAAGGCTATAAAGTGTAATCTTTGGAGGGAGTTTGCTTGAAAGGCATGTGTTTGAAAGGAATTGAAGCCAGCCTTTTTTTTTTCATTTGAATATGCCACATCTGAAAGGGGGGGGGGGTCAATGATTTTAGTCTAGACTGTACCACATCTAGATGATTTTGAATCATTTTTAAAGCATGACTCCTTTGGCCATTTCAGTCCTATATGTCTATTTTGAGACTTTTCCACTCGTGTAATGTCATATTTAGTAACCATACTAGTTCAAGCTGCCTTCACGATCGATATCGATTCCAGGACCCAGCATTCAAATTGCACTGGATAATCTTATCATTTCCTGGGATGCATAATTTATGAAATGAAATTCTGTATCCATTTCGGATGAAAAAAAAATCATATGACTATTAACCAGTTCTACAGGAATAACTGGTCAATGTCATTGCAGTCAACTGACACAGAATAACATTAAGAATGTACAGGACAAGCTGTATCATTAGGATATGAGAGACATTCATAGATTAGATAAAAGACAGGGCATGATAATAAAAAAGCTTTGATGTAAGAGTGACTATGACCATGAAGCAAGGGATACGATAATGGGAAATACATTTTCATCGTTGTTGAGACTGCATTTTGCAGAGCGTTTTAGATGAACAGAATGACCTCAATATACCAAGAATGCTGGAATGGTCATGTTATTGATATCATAGTGTTTTCTCAATTCCCGTTATGAATTTGTACCATGTCTTAAAAGCACAGATCTGACAGACTTTAAAATGACATTACATGATGAAATGACAATGCCTGATTTTCATGATTTCAATTTTAACCTTTTTTGTTACACAAATCAAGCAAACATTTTTTTGGGAATGTTTGATCTCGTTCCTCAAATTCATTTTGTTTGAAATTTGAATATTATTCACTTATCTTTAAATTTTATCATATTACAAAACATCAAATATCTCAGAAGATATATGGTTTGTATATTTGGATAATGTGTGGCACAATCTATCAAGTGACACGTTTCCATCTCTCATATAAATCTTTATTTCAGGATGTAGCATCTTTTTTTGTTTTGTTTTGGCCAATCAGCAAATGCAATATTTCACATGTATCACTCATTGTCAAGATATAGAATGTGTTAGTTTACTTTGTGTCTATCATAAAGTCCCCATTTTTCTGCCATACAGAAACAAAATAAACCAAAAAATCATAGCATTACTTAATTTTACAAAATGCAATTTTGAGGACTAACACATTTTGTAAACACTCAAAACATGCTATTTTGATAATATATTTGCTTTTCATTTCTTTATTATACATAACAGGGAAAAGGTGTCCATGCAACAACACAGTATATACTCATCTATGCTTTTAAGAGAGAGAAGGGAATTGCCTCTATGCATTTCTTCATCTTAACAACTGTATTCTAAGCATACGCCCTAATTCCCACATGCCTTTAGATCATGGAGAAATTCACTCCCTTACGATGACAGTTAGATGCTACAGACCTAGTATCATACCATATTCAGACTCCAGTGGCTTTGGCTATATGTATTTATGTGCATTTTAAATTAGGGGGAAACAATTTCATACTCCAAGGAATATTGAAAGGGATTTGCATCCGCGTTGTTATGAGAGAGTTAAAGGAATATCCAATAGCTATGAAATAAATTCAAATGGGGTAGGGGTAACTGACAGTGACATGGGTTGGGTTTCTATCTGTCCAAAGGTTTCTCACTTCATAATGGTGTTTTCCAGCTTTTTCATTCCCTCTCTCTCTCTTTCCCTTCTTTCTTCCTCTCTCTCTCTTCCTCTCTCTTTCTGTATATTTCTCATTCTTCCATCCTCTCTTTCTCTTGATCTATGTTCTTTCTTTTTCTTTTCCCTTTCATGTCTACCACCTCTCTCTTTGAATCTTTTCTCTGTCTCCTCCTCCCCACCCTCCTTTTCTCTTTCTCACTTGCTTTCTTACCAAACTGATGAATGTACCATTTCTCTTGTTTACTTTTTTTGCATTTTGTTATGTATTTTTGCTTTAATGTATTAAAATTTTCATTGTATTTTCATTTTATTTCATGCTTTCTAATGATTCCTCTTGTCTTTCTGGGGTCCGTTGCATAAAACTTTTTACCTGAGAAAACTCAGGTTGTTTTTACCAGAGTTTTTGCCCTGTGTTAAAGTCAATGGCAGAAATCAGACCAACCTTAGTTTTCAGTTTTTACCAGAGTTTGTTTTAAACACTGTATTAACATTATTTTCCCCTTTCCTCTCTTTTCATCGTCTTTTCATCAAGCACTATAAATTTTAAAGGCTTCAAAATATTTAATAATTGATAATTAATAAAATAATTAGTGACCAGATGAACATAAGATTTAGATTTAGACCTGGAAGATTTCAATTTAGAGCTACGGGATTTACATTTGAGGTTTAAGACTTAATCCTTAGGATTAAAAGTAAATCTAATGCTTGGTGGTTGGTCACTTTCCTATGCATCTGGGGGCGTTTCATGAAAGGACCTGTCGGACATTTTATTCGACAAGTACCAGTTCATCCGACAGTTACCATAGGAACAGTGCCCCTCAGCCAATCAGAATCAAGGAAAGATGTCAGATTTGACAACTTGTCAGATGAAAATATTGATTAAACGCTGTTTGAAATGCCTAAAACTTTGAGTGCAACCTTGTCCTTTCCACATTCTCCTCATGAATCTATATCCGTCAATCTTTTTTGCAGGTTGTATATTTTTTATTACCATAATCCATAACTTACACTTCTCCTCCGTCTTTCCTTTCAATCCATATTTTGTTTCTCTTTCCAGTGCTAAACCATTTACTAGGTCAACCCCATGAACTTTTACAGGCAGGACAGTTCCTCTTATGAATCTAAATTGCAGTTTACTTTGGAGCAGCCCTTCATCTTCTGTAGGAATCATATTCCAATGCAATTATAAGAACAGTATTGTTTAAACACAATATCATTCGTTTCAATCTTGATACAATCAAATAATACCTTTACCCTTTATCCTTTTCTTAACCCATTGAACCTGATAGGCCGGAATACCGGCCTTGCAGTAAGTGTGCAAATACCTGATAGGCCAGAATACCAGCTGAAGCCATGTTGTTTAAAAAAACATGGGTTCTAGATGTCAGGTGATCGTTTAAAAATGATGTCATCTTTCTAGTACGTGTAGGATATTTAGTTGATAATTTCAGTCAAGATTGGTATTGATTTCGGAAGGTTTAACCTAAAAAATGGCAAAAATATGCTACTCTACTGCGGAGGCTCATGTGTCATGTGCAGTAATACACGGCAGGTCACATGCTGACTATGGGGAAACTATTGACAAATTTGACTTTAGTCAAAACATTGATTTTTAGCCTAAGACAGTCAATAAAGTTGATATTTCTGTTTGTAGACTAGGTCTACATACAAGATGCTAAAGAACTTCAGCCATGCTGGGCTGGGCTGGGTTCCAGCTGGGGAAAGATGCAGTTGGGCTCGAATCATGGGAGTTTGTGAACTTGGTCGATACGTGCAAATGATTCAGGGTGTGGGTCACGTCCTTTTCAAATGAATCTTATATTGCCTTTTCATTATCATCTTATTCCTGGTAACATAAAAAATAATGATGTCAAAATACAGTCATAATGGGATGATATGAAATTTATTGTATCATATAATGCTAATTGGCATCTTTGACATGTTTAAAGTTATTAAAGTGATTCAGTAATTGTATAATATTGAGTGAAATATAATGATACAAAACATAATGATCAAACTACAACTTGAAAAGAGTTTCAATTTTCATCGTGCTCACTTCTTTGTTGTCATTACAGTAACCACTATGTATTGTATGCATTTGGTTATTTCATATCAGTATTAGATATTAACTGATTGAGGATGTTTGAGGAAAGTATTAATAGTCATGAAATTAAAGGAATAGTTCACCCTGAATATCATTGATTTCTTTCATAAAAGCAGAAAGGCTAGAAAAGGTATTAAGGTTTTGTAAGAAATCCTTAAAAATGTATAACTTTTTGTAGTGTTGATTTTGAAATGTTACATGCAGGCAATTCCCCATTATGTCTTGGTATATAAACTCCTTAAAATGCTATTTCCTTAAAAATTTGAAAATGATTTTATCTTTTGCAATTCATCATCAAACTCATTATTTGCTACATGATTTGATAAGAAAAAGTTTTTCACTTATCATGAACCCTTAATAATTGGAATTAAGAGATAATATATGACATAGACATATTGGGTAGCTGCTCAGATGTGACGATACTAAATCCGAACTTGAGAAAATCTATTCTTTGATGGGTGTCTCTTAACATCACACATACATATAGATGTGTTTCTCTCTCATTTGCCTAGTTTTATGAGAATAATTTGATGAGAGGGTGAACTTTAAACTCCTAAAACAGCTTTGTGATGACTAGAATACGAAGTGTGAAATTGTGGTCTCAAGGAGTGTTACTGATGTTTCAATTTCGACTGTTTTCTGCTATTCATATTCAAGTTGTTGCCAAAAATCGAGTTGTTGCTATGAGCAATAATTTGAGAGAGAAAAGTTAATTGAAAACAAGGCAATTTTTTTTTCTGATCATCATAAAAGTCTAGAAGTTCTTACGTAGTTTAAGCATGCCAAATGTGAAATGAAAAAAATCAATCTGAAAACTGAGTATTCTAAAAAATCAGAAAACACACATAAGCACATGATAATATTTTGATGAATTATAGTTGGGAGGGAGACTTTTCCTCTGACAAATTGGTCTGCCTTTTTATGAAATACTCAGCTCTTACTCAGGTCCTACCAGACAAAATATCTTGTGGAAAATAATTTGCAGTTGAATACATGAACAATTCATGTTCATTTTGTTGGATTCTGTTAATATCCATGTATAATCTATGCAGTTTGAAATAAACCTCAATTTAGTTTTTAAAAAGGATCATTTAGTATTGATTTTGATGATTGGAAGTATGATAAAATGTACGGAAACTTCTTCTATGAATATATTTTCTTCATCTTTCTTTTTCTTTATCTTACAGCTGGAGAAACAAACCAACTCTGAATGCTGTACCCTACTGGTTGTTTCAGAAGATACAAATGAATTATTCTGCCAGGTAAGATAATCCCTCTTTCTTCTTTTATGAACAACCTAACGACCTAATAATAGACCATCAATGATACAGTAGAAGATGTATTGTTATAATAAGAACATCTAGGTTCATTAGAATAAACCAAGGGGGCGGTGTTATACTCTAAATGTGACTTAATATGGCCATTGAATTTACAGTTGTGGTATATGATACATCATCACATTGGTTAGATCATTCTCAGAGGATGCATTCTATCTCATATTCACCAATGACATTACATTTTTAAATAAAAGACTCAAGTCTTTTTGAAACAGCCATTTATGTATGTAGTTACTTTATTGTGTTTAACTTAAAACACTTGCCATAGTCCTTTTGAAACAACCTTATGTGTATGTAGTTGCAGTTTTTTGAAAAGGTTACTTTCAAATTAAAATTTTGGTGATGTGAATATGCAAAAATAACAAAAATCGAACAAATAGGAGTATTTCACCATTGTATCTTGAATGATAATTGGCAGTACTCAATAAACACAGCTTCATACAGGGAAGTTGATTATCTAATCCAAAATTGTCATTAAAACACCTCCCAGTCGGCAGCATTGCAGCAGTTGTGTCGGCATGTTGAAATAGAGAGATTGTTTTGAAGACAAGCTCCTTGCGTACTCCTGCAGACAGCTGAGCATACTAGGTTGTCACACTCGTCTTTACTCACTGACCGATCACTATCACACGTTACGCCGTCCTACTCACACTTTGCGTCTGTCGCTACTAGACAGTATTCACAGCTCCTGGGTCACTCTGCTTCAAGCTATGAATTTGATTTGGTTGAAGATCCGCTGTGTGAGACATGTCAGGAGTGTCTTCACATTATTGTGATGCATTAAGCACAAGTTGTAATTTGAAAAACTGGAATAGGTATCTGATATGAATTACATTTCAAGGAATTATTTATCTCTTTCATTATTGAAATTCTATCATTTCTTTTTTATTTGGTTAATAATTGCTCTCTCCTGCAATCATATGCATATTTTCACGTTTCATCTTTTTTGTATTTTCATTTTCCTTTTATGGCACTCAATGTTTTATCACAGTGGCAAAATTATTTTCTCTCGAGAAATTGTGCCAAGGCGCATTTCTATAAGGATGCACATCGGTTTATGGAGAGGAATAATTGCCATAAGTCCTCTAGAAAGTGTGGACTTCATTTTTCAGTAGAATGCTGAATGCTCAACTGTGTTCCCCTTGATGTCTGCCTAAAAGGGCTGTCTAAAAGGAAAATATAGCATGAAAATTAAAAGGAACATTTCAAACAGGGAAGTTAAAAAGGGATTTATATAACAACGTATCAAGTAGATGTTAAATGCAATACTCTTCGGAAGGCGATGGAAGAATATATTCCTTTCTTGTCAACATAAGTATAGCAATCTTGCTTAAAGGACAAGTCCACCCCAGCAAAAACTTGATTTGAATAAAAGGAGAAAAATTCAAGAAGCATAACACTGAAAATTTCATCAAAATCGGATGTAAAATAAGAAAGTTATAGCATTTTAAAGTTTCGCTTATTTTCAACAAAATTGTAATATGAACGAGCCCGTTACATCCAAATGAGAGAGTTGATGACATCACTCACTATTTCTTTTGTATTTTATTATATGAAATATGAAATATTGTTATTTTCTCGTCATTGTCATGTGAAATGAAGTTTCATTCCTCCCTGAACACGTGGAATTCCTTTATTTTAACATTTTGTGCTTCAGGCAAGGAGGTCCTAATCGTCAAATTCGTAAAAATTGAAATATTGTATAATTCAAACAATAAAAAACAAAAGACAGTGAGTGGTGACATCATCGACTCTCTCATTTGGATGTAACTGGCTCGTTCATATAACTATTTTGTTGAAAATAAGCGAAACTTTGAAATGTCATAACTTTTTTTATTTTATATCCGATTTTGATAAAAATTTTCAGCATTGTGCTTGTCTGATTTTTCTCTATTGATTCAAATCAACATTTTTCTGAGGTGGACTTGACCTTTAAGTACTGCATTGTCATATCACCTTCTCAGTTTGTCCAACTATATAACATGCTTCAAGCATTGGATTTATTCATATACAGTGCGTCCCAGAAAAAACGAAACCGAGATTTAGTGATCATTTATCATTACTTAATCATAAACAAAATAGACAAATGACCTACCAATTTAAAGCTTAGAACTCCTCTTTCATCTGATATTACTTAGATTATTTCTCATTCACGCATGAGTGAGCAAATACAATTTGACGAAAGGATATCAAAAACTCATTCGGCGGGGGGTATCTGGGTTTCAAAGAGAAAACCACATCTTTGAAAAGTTCAATATCTCTTCTTTAATTTGATACCTAAATTACAGAAAATGGTCAAGAAATAACAAAGTTCTGGTAATTTGAAATAAGGCTTGAATTTCAATAATTTCATAAAATGAAGAGGTTCTCCAGGCTGGCTTTCAAACTCTCCGTTTTGATGACGATCAGCCATGCATTAAATCTTTTGTTCACCATGCGAATGCTTCTCTGCGAAATCGGTGAAAACACGTTTATCTCATGAAATTATGGAAATACAAGCCTTATTTCAAATTACCAGAACTTTGTTATTTCTTGACCATTTTCTGCAACTGAGGTACAAAATTAAAGAGGAGATATTGAACTTTTCAGAAATGTGGTTTTCTTTTTGAAACCCAGATACCCCCAGCCAAATGAGTTTTTTGTATCCTTTCTTCAAATTGTTTTTGCTCACTCATGCGTGAATAAGAAATAACCTAAGTAATATCAGATGAAAGAGGAGATTCTAAGCTTTAAATTGGTAGGTCATTTGTCTATTCTATTTATGATTAAGTTATGATAAATGATCACTAAATCTCGGTTTCGTTTATTCTGGGACGCACTGTATAACTTGAACAATAAACATGCACATGTCCTAGAATGGATCACCCTTTGCAAGTCATCTTATTTCGTGTAATGTTACTCCATATAAAACTTGTATAAATATGTGTTTGTTCAGTTATTGTACCCTCGGTTCCAATGTGTATTATCTGTTGACTGATGATGCATTTTCTAGGCCTGCAATAAGATAATGTACCTCTCCTCTGAAATAGAATTCCTGACTTTCTGTAGAGTTATTTTAATGCTTGTTTGTTGGTTATTTGTTTTGTTTTTTATTTAAAAAAATTAGAAATTAGATCTATCTGTCTGTCTGTCTGTCCTTCTGTCCGTCCATCCGCCCACCCATCCATCCATCTCTTTATGTGTATTCATTCATATATTCTTTTATTTGATTTGATATATTTGTTGTTTATTTTTATGTATTTATTTATTTTTTTTGGGAGGGGGGTAGTTTAAGGAGGGTGTGGCTGTCTTTAAATTCTATTAAAAGTGGCAAGAGTTTGTGATCTATTGCTCCTCCTGAAAATCATTTGTGAAAAAATGAATTGAATTTGAAAGATTCAACAAGAGAGAGGAAATATTAAGTGATAAGTGAAGGTGTATAAATATTGGATATTCTAATGTGTGATTAAAGACTGGAAAAGTGGTCTGGATGAATGGTGCAGTTTCCTTCAAACTTCATTTTGTGAAATGATTGTAATGGGTCAAATCATCTTGCTTTGAACATACATGTATCTGATGTGTACACTCTCAAGAGTTTACTATTTGCATGGGGTTATAACAGGATTATATTTCAACCATATGCAGTATTCCTTTTTACCCATTCAAAATGTGATGTTGATGTGTGAAGATAAACCAATGGGAACATTCCCTATTCGTTTGCAATACTGGGCTCTGTTACTTAAAGCTTTGCAATTGATCATAGGGCTGATATTTACGATTGATCATGCACAGTAATCATTGCAATCAATCATAGAACTCCACCTCATGATCAATTGCTAATCTTTATGATACAGGGTCTAGGGCTCCGTAACAAAAGCATAAAGTTTGATCGTATCCTTGATTTTATGATTGATTGTACATTGTGGTCAGTGCAATCAATCGTGAAAATTTGTTCTACGATCATTGCTAAGCTTTGTGTTACAGGCTCCTTGTTGGTAGTAGAAATGGGAACAGGCCCATACCCATTAGCAGCGTTGGTTAGGGATGGAGGACGGGGGTCCCTTCTTACTTTGAATGATAATCATAGCTGAGAGTGCTTACTAAGAGGAGCACCAATCTGACTGAAAGCGTTGACCGTAATGGTCGACGACGCCACCACGTAGCCATTGCATGCCCCTTGACATGCTAAATAAACACAACCACAACACCACAAACCCCCCCACTAACTCAATTACGCTTTTAATGTTTCCCCCAGTGCCTTAAGAATAAGAGGGGTCCTCCTAAGAGGCGTTTGTGGGACGTAGTCAAGATTTTGGAGGGGGAATTCCACCCTATCCATCAGACTCTCGGCATGTTTCAGCTTCCATCAGACATTTCTCCCACGTCATCTGGTCTCCCGTCTTGTAATTTGATTTGAATGTTTGTCTTTAAATGTATCCATTAGGTTGAATTGTGCAAGAAAAACATCTAGGAAAAATATGGTTTGATATCCTTAGTGACGATTGATGTGTGACGTGGATGAGCAAACGTCATAACTCAAATTGATTACTGTAATTCTTCATAAGCTGTTCTCTTTGTAAACAAGCCTTTCCCAGGCACATGGATGTATGTGTATGTGTGTTACTTGACTTGTGACCTTTTCAGTCATAAACAGTAGTAATTTCATTTTAATTTGTTGGATTGATTTGATAAATAAGATGTATATAGTAAAGGGAACGGGGCGGTATTCATTATCGTGGCAGTCACTGCGATTGGACTACTCTGCCTATAGGTCGAGTATATACAGTGCATGGTTTTCAATCTTTCAGAACAAGGCAATTTAAACTGGCCTTGGCTCCTCTGTTATTACATGTTTTACCATGTTCACACACCATGAAAATATGAGATTGCTAATTGATATGCTGACTTGTCTTTTTTGTGGTGGGATCACCGAAATTGAAATAAGGATACATTTATTTTTTCATTTAAAGGTCAAGTCCAACCCAGAAAAAAGTTTATTTGAATAAACAGAAAAAAATCAAACTAGTGTAACGCTGAAAATTTCATCGAAACTGGACGTAAAATAATAAAGTTATGACATTTTAAAGTTTCGCTTATTTTTCACAAAACAGTGATATGCACAACTCGATGACATGCAAATGAGACAGTTGATGATGTCCCTCACTATTTATTTTATTACTTTGTTTAAATCATACAATATTTCATTTTTTACAGATTTGAAATAAGGACCAAGTTCACTGAACCATATAGTATTAAACAATGCTAATTCCACATGCTCAGGGAGGAATTAATCGTTGCTTCACTTGACAATGAGGAGAAAGTTAGAATATTTCATATCTTAAAATACAAAAGAAATAGTGAGTGGATGATGTCATCATTCTCATTTGCATACCAACCAGGATGTGCAGGTAACTGTTCAGTGAAATTAAGTGAAACTGAAATGTCATAACTTTCTTATTTTACTTCCAAGTTTGATGAAATTTTCAGTGTAATGCTCGTTGGATTTTTCTCTTTGTATTTAATTAAACTTTTGTTGGGGTGGACTTGTCCTTAAATTATGAAATAATACATGAACACCACATAGTATCCCTATGAAAATAGTCTAATCCATGTTTTATGAGAATTTTTCATTAATTTTTAAAATATCAGATAACCATTGAGAGTGTGCCTGCAATATTTTTATCTAATTTGTAATGTTGATATTTCATTCAATTTCAAACAGGTCATTGGAGAGAAAGTACTTGAAGAAGAAGTCCGATTCTTGGTGAGTAATTTAAACACTTACAATGGGTATTATAAATTGCCTATTGCATGGTCTACACCCTCTTAGTCTACAATCTTACAGTCCTTAGAATCCTTTTGGTCTCATCCTACATGGTCTAGTCCTGCTCTACAACTAGTTCTGCTATTTAACCATTTGGTCTGTTAAAGGTAAAAGACAGTAGTTGCAGTAAAAAATCATTTCATGAGAAAGTCTTTCAAATCAAGGTTAATTATCAAAATATAATCATACATGTACTTCTAGATCTGTAAACGTACATGTATCTTTGTAAAATCATGAAATCTTAGCTAAAAATCGATTTGAGAAAAGCATATGTGGGACAATGTATGAATATTGTTTTGAAAAATAACCAACATTTGATGGAATTATGTGCTTAATTTGTTCATTTTTCATCTATTACACTTTTTTTTCAAGAGCTATTTGGCACATATGTTTTATTTATACATCCAAGCATTTTGGTGGTAATTTAATTAGAATCTGTTTGACCTTTTAAGATCGTTAAAGATCGTCACAACTGGTATTTATCTTTAAACACTACCTTACAATGTGGTTAAAATAGCTGTATATGAATTGGATTTCCTTTTGACAAAGTAAGACTAAGAAATATTAAAGTGAAAATTGGACTAACTGGGCATTACTCATTCTTGATGCCATGTATATGTGACCAAAACCCCTTTTCTTTGCGCTGGCAACTTTATGCTCATATTCATATTATTTTACAAATTTTCCCATATTAATTGACTGGTATTTAGCAAAAAATGTACCATTGTCTTCTACAGTCAAGAACTTACAGATATTCCTCTGTTTCATTTTGTCCTGTGTGTTAATTCTTTCATTTTGCACTGATCAGTTGAGATCAATTTCAGTATGTTTGTACCCTAATACTACGTTTGAAAAGTGAAGTTGAGATAAAGAATAAAATTCTAAAATAATCCATCAAGGACATGGGGCATGGTCTGAACATGAATTACTAGTTGTTAAAAATAGCGGGAACTGTAAAACTTTCAAAATGAAAATTACCTAAAGATGTATATTGAACCATCTTCTTTACTGATTCTGGATTTACTTAGTAATCAAGTGTTTGATGAGCTGCAAAATAATCAACATTAAAAAGAGGATTATGTCAAGTGCATAATGGCAAATGAAGGGTGAAATTTGTTTCCACAATCCTCTGTCTAAATGGCTAGTGTATAATCCTTGTATTAGATGATCAGAATGCTGGAACATTCATTACCAGGGTGTGAAATATCTCACCCTCCAAAATACAAGCTGTGCTTCTTGCAATTCAGACCTGATATCCCAATCAAATATTGATTATATTCCCACACTCAGAGGGTATAGATTGACTTTTACACCCAGCTTTTCTGAGAAAAACTTGTTTTGTATTCTGTCAAATTGGCTAATTTGAAAATGGGTCACCTCCGACTTTCATCCGGATTTCATCCTGTGAAGTTGCTGTTTCTTGAGTTTCTGCTGTTGTTGTTTTGCAATTTTGTGTCGGAGTATGGAATAAGGACTATAGATCTATCCAGAGATGCCCTATAAAATATAATGATATACTTTTAGCAATGGATATCTGTTAACCGGGTGCTGTTTTGTCTGCCTATTAGAATTTGTAGAATTGGCAGTGCAGTTTCATTATTATAAATTCATCATTCAGAAATAAATTAACATAGATACATGTTTCTTCAATTCTCTGAAAAATCTTTTACAGTTCTGTTGATGTGCAAGAAATAATTTCATGAGTGATGAAAGGTGTTTGTGACCAACAAACTGCCAATTTCCCTCCAAATAATTATGATGTTAATTACAATATTATTGATGTGCTCATGATAATAGTAATTTAAGGATGTTGATTATAATAATGTTAATGATAATATGAACTGCAACAACAATAGAATACTAATAATGATGTCGATAATGCTAGTAAAAAGTTATGAGGTCTATGAATTACCATTTTCCATTTATTTTCTGTTGACTTCTTTAGTTCTTATCAAATTTTGTCGAATGACGTACTAATGTGGGGTTAAATTTGTATATTCTTGAAAGCGATTTGTAGAATTGTAATTCTTTATTGCTTGCATGAACATGTTTCTTTCCGGACTCATTTATTGTTTGCATTTTGCTATTGCTAATTTTTGAATTTGAAATTTGCTAATTAGTTAACATACATGTAGTGTCTGGGCATTAATAGTTTATCATCTTTTTCAGTTGGGGGGGGGGGGTGATTTGTTGATTAGTTAACATACATGTAGTGTCTGGGCATTAATAGTTTATCATCTTTTTCAGTCGGGGGGGGGTGTCATTGCTCAAAGTCCTGAAGAAGAAGAATAAAACCCTATTCCTTAGAGCAGAGTGCAGCAAGAAACTGAAATTTGTGACAATTGCTTTAGCTTGATGCCAGATGAGCGCATGGCTGTCACCTGCTTCTGTCAAATACTTGCCCATACCCTCGGAAGGATGAGAGGAAAATTAGTGAAATTGTAGCCAATAGCTATTGATATAGATTTTACACCACCATCCCCGTACCTCGTGAGAATTCAGGTTGTAGATGTAGTCACATTACAAAATATCAAAAGAAAAAAAAAAGATTGAGGCAAAGAGACAGGTGAACTAGAATTAAGTTGTGATGGTTTTATTAATTTATATTTATTCCATTCCCACAAAAGAAACAAAAAAGTTAGAATTATAGTTAAAATTGCTTGAATTACAGAACACACTAAATGAAAAGATTATTTTAGTTGTATAAGTAAAGAAACACTAAGTAAGTACCGATAGGCATTGACTTTGCAAAACACAAATGTTTGAATATGTAAATGGGAAGAACCACATAGAAATAATATGGTGGACCACAAAGAAGGGAAAGGCCAAATAATAAACAAATGGAAAAAATTGAGACATAAGTGATACAAGGGAGAGAGAAAGAAGAAGAAGGTGTGTTGAAGTTGGGGAGGACAAGGTATGAAATGACAAGCATATAAGATCTAATACAAAAAGAGATATCAGATCAATACTATTAGAGCATAATTTCAAGCACTACAGAGATGATCACAGCACCCCATCCTTCACTAACTGAGGCCTCTTTCGAGACAAACTTCTGCTGAAATCGTGTCATCCCAATAAACGGAATAAAGGTGCCTCGGGGATTTTTACAAGGAAGGCAAGATTCATTTTTAGTGGCTTACTTTCCACGATATCATTCACATTTAAAGTTGCATTATTGCATCGGTGCCGGCTTGCTTAAGGGAATATCCCAAGAAAATTAGTTCTTTATGAAATTTATGTCTTGACGTCATCACCAAAATGAATGCACTGTAATAAATGTAGGTCTTTAGCACACATAAAGCCCTCTCCAGACTAAAAAAAGTATATGCTGAATATTTCACAGTACTACTTTGGGGTATTTCACAAATGCAAACTTTTTCACTTTCTATAAACACTATGCTACATAACAGTACATAATTGAATGGAAATTCAATTAAAATCGGAAAATGTTGATGTTGTTTATAACTCCCATTGGGCTTGCATAAACTGGTTAAGGAGTAATTAGACTGCCTTTTTATTTATTTTTGTAACTAGCATCTCAATTTTAAAGACTTGTCTCTTATTTATTACTCATTGCGATGACTTGAATTGGGCTTTGAGCTTGTTAATCTATGGTTTGGATGAGAAGGGTTGACAGTGCAAAGATGAAACAACATTGGTGATTATTGATTATATGTACAGACTGTATGTTCAGGGCTCTTCCTGGTAGCATTTTATCGATTGCCAGTTTCTGCATCAACAGAGGTTTACATGTTTTCTCACCTTAACCACCCCCCCTCACTCTCTCCCCTGTTCCCCTCCCATTCCCTCCTCCTCTTCTTCCTTCTCTCCCCTTCTCCCCTACCCTTCTTTATCCCTTCTCTTTCCCTCTTCCCCTGACAAAAATGTGACTTTTAAGAACTTTGAGAATTTAGAATAATATGCATGTACAAGAAATTAGTTCAAATGTCTTATTGTAAATTGTTTTTAGGGAATAATTTGTTGTGTTGGTTTATTCATAAGCCAATTAATCCAGATGTACCCTCGTAATCACACAATGCCAAGTAATATCTTTTTGTACTTCTTGTGTTGGCTTGGATTCAACTCTGTTCCAAGTTAAAGTAACTCATACGAGTTACTTTAACTCGTAATTGAGTAATTTTTCAGCAGATGCCACACCATTCCTAGCCAAATTCAATTTGAATCATGTTTGAATCATTTGAACTCAGAATAGTTTTGACTCCTGCTGGCATCACTCCAAGTCACATTTGACTCTGCAGATAATAGAGTCCTCAATCCCCTCCCCCCTACTCCCTCCCTCAAATTTAGCTATTTCTTCTCCTGTTCTACTTATCTTCAATGCGTTTTCCTTTTCTTTTTTTACCTCCATTAATTTTTGTTTCTTTAGTCTTTCCTCTTCTCTACACCTTTAATCACATTTTCCATTCATGGGGGCCTACCCTATTTTCAGAACCATCCCTGTTGTAATATCTGATTGGCACACATTCATGAATTCCCAATTATAAGGCGATTGCAGACACACCGACATACGTACAAAGAGTGTTATAGCGGTGCCCCAATTTTATATCTCTGATTCCATACACCTGTAGACTTATCCACTTAAGTTGTAAGAGTAAACAAGGAAAGATCTTCTCTCACTTTGTTCATATATAACTTGGAGAATGAGAGATAGATTGATTTTGGTTATAGATTTCAAAGCCCAAGGTTCATGGCCATGCATAGTAATGTAGATCAACTTCTTTGGTTTGTGTTTGGTTTGTAGAATAGCCTTGACATTTAGTGCATTGATCAACATCCAAAGGAATATGTATAGAGTGTCCCAGAAAAAATGATTCTCAGATATTTCCCAGGATAGACAAATGATTCTTGATATTCCATTCACATCATTAAAATGTTAATGTCTTTGCCTTTTGTTTCGATATACCTAAAATGAAAATAAAAAGTTCAGACATAAGCAACAAAGAAAATGTTACCTTTAAAAAAATGATTGCACAGAATGATTTTTTTTTCATAATTTGATAGGATAAAACAATAATTCCTTCTTTGATATTTGCCTATGCTGTTGTATCTATAAAGAGAGGATGAACATGAATTCATGCATGAGACAATGGACAAATTAATTAGTCCAAATTTGTATTTCATTTATAAATTCATGCTTACATTTTGATTGCAATTTGCCAAGCACTAGCAGTTCAGTGAGTGTTTGCTATGAAATATTGAGAAAAAAATTACCTTTATAATGAGTTGCCAATTACAATGGAAACAAATTTCATAATTGTAAGATCTGTTTCTTAAAACAGGTTTCTGAAACAGCTTTTTTTTATTTGCAAAATGCTCTGTGGTTTTCTTTTATATTTGTGGAAACAGAATGTGGTGACAGTGGTCTAGACCCTGTTCTTTCATTACATTGAGAGAAACATGGGTTTGTATCCCAGTGACGGAAGGCAATTTCCTTCAGCCAGAAAATCATCAATTATGTGTTGCACTCAGCAATTTCATCTTGAGGTGAAAATTTGAAAAGATGTGCCACATCTTGAAGTCAAGGATGATTCATTGGGATATTGCAAGTATGGTGTTGAAATCTTGGGTTGGTGTTGTGACAACACCAACACCAGCCACAACACCGTACTTGAAATCAGGCTGGTGTTGGGATTGACCTCTGCAAATTTGACGTATTTCCGGCAGTTCGTGTTGAATGATTTCAAGTTCGGTGTTGGTGTTGGCAATCTCGAGCTCATGAACAGGCAGCAAACACGATGAAACATCCCCGTAAAATCAGCTTTTACAGTGAAGAGGAGTACAAATCATTTGAGCGTTATATATTTTGATAAAACAATATTGTTTGCTTTTTCGAATTCTTGAATTGACTAAAGCATTGGCATTCTGTACGATGAGAATTATTAATTGCAATTTTCTCCCCGATTTCACTTTCGTTGTTGAGACTTCTCGCGTATGGTTGAGATGATTTAGCAGCATAGTGCACAGGTATAATGTCTTTAGCTATCGATTACACAATCGGTAGCGTTCTTCTGAACCTAGCTTGGTGTTGGAGCTCGGTTCTGCTGCCTTTTTACGCTTTCAACACCGAATACCGTATTTGAAATCACCCATTAAATTGTTTATCTTTCAAACCCAAATTTTTTCCCAAGGCATGGTTTATTACTATATTGGGATATGTAAATAGAATGAGAATTTCACATGATTTTTTTTCTCCTAGAATTTGGAAGTGAAACTAATAATCTGAATATGATTTCAATGCGAAACATTTTTTAAATTTCTCCTGATTTAATTATTCAATACAGTTTGATAGTGTCCCAAAAGGTTTGTGTAGAACTGTTCACTAGAATTCATCCAGTCACACAAACAATTACACATCAACAATTCTACTCTAGCCTCCTGTGGATTCCAGCCAAGATTTCACATTACGATTTGTCAGGAAATCTTACACCACTGGAATCCATCAGTGCTATTACTAACACAATTATTGTATCCTAAGATACGTGTAGTCCCACTCTATCATCATTGTGTTTGTTTAAATCTCTGCTTTTCTTTTCTACTTTGTTTATCCAGGTTCCTCTGTGTTGTTTTCATAGTGTGCTCTTAAATAAGAAGATCTTGAGATTAGATGATATCAAGGAGGTATGTATCAAAGAAATTATTTTGATAATATTATATCTACTCTCGAAAATTAAGATCTAAAAGATTTTTCCACTCTCTTAATGAGTTATTGAATAATTTTCACAATCAGTTAAATGTAAACTTGTGCATCATGTGTCTTTGTTACAAGTGAAATTCCATTCACTCTTACAAAAAAAAAGGACCGACTCTTTCCTAGGTATATGAATTTATGGAGGTCATCTCTAAGAAATAATGATGGTGTGTTTTCATATCATTGTCCATAATTGTCAAAATGTGCTTTATGAATATTATTTTATATTATTTCAGGCCATATTGGTTATTAGTATGTCATTGTGAAGAAATAGATTTGATTTGCAGTTGTGGTTATGTTGACCAAGCCTATGGCAAGTGTTTGGCATTTTCACAGCCTTAATATTCAAATAACCTATAGGTCCAAGTTGAGAAATTCCAATATATTCAGACATGTCAAGATTCTTTTTTTTTGCAAAAGAAAAAGAAGGAAAAAGGAGAAATACACTACTATGCTGAAAGAAAATCCCTCTTGAAAATGAAATTTCCAACTTTTTTCTTGTTGTAAAGAAGACATAAAATAAGTTGTTTTCCCCAAGTATGTAACACCGATAGCAGTCTATGGCTTCCTTCTCAAGATAATTGATACACTTGATAATTATCACAACCTGTCTTTAAGCTGTAATACCAAAATATACATGTATGATCAACAATAACAGCCAAGGTCACTGAGAAATGTGTTATACTCATCAGTGTTTGGTCCGAGACAATTAGCACTCGAGACAGACACTTATTTTCAGAATCAGCGAAGACGAGACCGAGACAATTACCTTTGAGAAAGACAAGGCCGAGACAATACTGCCCGAGACAGTAAGCGAATCACTAGTTATTTCTACACGATGCCGCAGTACAGGTGTGACACAGCTACATGTATCACATCATTCTATTATTTATAAATGCACTGCATTCGCATAAATCAACAAGTTATTCTGAAAACAGGTGTCGCTGTTTCGTCTTGTTTTCATTTTCATAATTTTTTTTTAATCAGGATAAAAGTTACCACTGATTTAAACTGACAATCATCAGTCATCAATCATCATCACATTTTTCATTATATTCATTGATTTCATTTATAACAAATTAAGGAAGGAAGGAAAAGAGACTAAGAGAGTTTCCAAAGAAAAGGAAAAAAACTAAAGAATTATGGAGAGGCTCAACTCAACAAATGCACAAATGGAAAGCATAGGACAGAGAAACGTACTAGTTGGCAATGGTTTTTACAGTCCTATTTCACTCTCTTTTCTTCATAAACATATGTCAGAAGCCATCAGAAAAAATACTGTAAGCAACTGCTGATTACAGAGATCACCACCCAACCACCACCTCGCATCATTACACCAAGTGCAGCCTCTTTGTGTAGTAGGAAACTCAATATAACAAGGTTGGCTACAAGATATTGGCTACAGGGGCAGATCCAGCTTCTGCCAATAGGGGGGCCCCGAAATTTTTTTCACCCATATTTTCCCAGATCGGACACTCCAAGTTGATTTTTGTTTTGTTTCTATGAAGGGGTTGTCTTAATAGTCACTTCCTAGCTTTATTCTTATAAAAAACATAAATCTGTAATAATCTCATAAGCCCAATTTAAATAGTGCAAGTGCGAACATTCTGGGCAATGCTTGTGATCCTGAATAAGATTTGTATGTAACTAGATAATTGCCACGAGCGCGAAGCACGGGCAGAAACTTTTTGATGTGCCTTATATGGCCTGATCGATAACGGACCTGTTATGGATTTTTGCAGTTAGCCATTAAGACAATACAACAATTAAAAAGCGCAAAGTTCGAGCTGAAATTTTTTGACATGCTGACATTAAAAAAATTGACATTCTAAGCACTTTTTGTAATCATGGATGTGGTAGGTATTGTATAAAGTACCAGTCAAAAGTTTGGTTACACCTGTAATCGATTTTGGTTTGGGCGGAGACATTGTTGTTGCCATGGTAGCAAGAGTTTTTGTCTCGCCCACCTGAGGTGAAGGCGAGACTGAGGGATCCAAACGTCTGTCCGTCACAAACCTTAAGACACATAACTCCACAACCATTAGTCACTTTTCAACTAAACTTGGATGGTACATGGACTTGTGGGGCCTGCATGTTATGCTGCAGTCAGAGGTCACATGGTAAAGTCAAAGGTCATTTTCAGGTCAACGTTAAAGTTCACATGCAAGGCACTCTTTCTCCGCAACCATAAGTGACTTTTCAACCACACTTGGATGGTAGATGGACTTGGGGACCTGCATGCTAGGGCCATTGTCGCCATGATAATTGTATTTATTTGTCAAATTTCTATGTGAGCTCTATATATCGCAATGACGGATGACGTGGTGGGTTCAGGGGATTCATATGCTCGGTTACGTGACCTGCCAAGCATCTCTAGTTGATATTGAGATGAGACCAGACATAGAGTACAAGAAATCCCAACACTGATACTCATAGAGTAACAGAAAGGAAGATGTTTGTGTTTGTCCTTGACAATGTCTAGTGAAATGTGTATACATGTATTTCTTATGGAGCAAGGAGAAGAGGAAATTGATGAAAGATGGAGAAAGAGATGAAATGGAGAAGAGACATGGAAGAATAATAATATAATAATAAACAATTTTTATATACCGCAAAATCGCAAAATTGCCTCTAAGCGGTTAAGAGAGAGGAAAATGAAGTATAAAGGAAATAGAAATACTTTGCACAACAAAATGTATCAAAACTAATATTACAATTTACAACTTTCTCGCCAGATCATGAATAAAGAAATACCATCAAATGGGCCAATAAACATATGATATTAAGATTTAAAAGAGAGAGAGAGAGGGGGGGGGGCAGCAGACAGACTGTAAGGAAGAAGAATTGAGGTGGAATGATACAGTACATGCAAAAAAAAGTTGGTAGGTGGAGAGACTGATATGGTATTAGTGGAAACGGATGAGAGTTGAAAGGAGGATGTGAGAAGAGTTGATTTGGATTAATAAGATGAAAGGGTAGACACATAGAGAAAGAGTGGGTGAGATGTAGGTGTGGTAATGATGATGAAGATAAAAGATGTAGCGTTGATGTAGTGGGGATTAGTCAAAATAACCAATGCATTGGTGAATGTGTGTCCAACCAACAAATATGGACGTGATTATTGGTCAGGGTCTACCAGAAATAGGTTGATATTGAATCATATTTATCCACCAGACATATATTCATCAACAGATTGGTTACTTTGAGCTCATGTGATATAAGTAGAAAGGATTCAACAGAGAGGGACAGAGAGAAAGAATGGGGGAGAAAAGAGACTGATATTGATAGGATTTGAGTCAGTTAGTGTCCATTGAGTTGACATTCCCTCAGATGTAAGGTTAGTAAAAGGGATTGCTATCTAATGGAGATATGAAATAATCATGTGACAAACATACATTACTTCTCCCCAAATTGATGAGTGTTACATGTAACTTGAAGATTGTGATCATGAACCCTCTTCAGATATTGTGGATTATAGATCACTATATTTCCCTACTGCTTTACAGTAACTTTAGTAAAGGCCTTTCTGAATTTACTGGAATGAAACTGTTTACTCTTTTGATCTTGAAGGAGTTGATTGCATCATCAGTAGTCAAAAATGGTCAGGTGAAATGATGTTAATTATGAAAAGATCAGGTGATTGCAATTATGGTAATCATTATGTGATTGAAATATTGACAATCATGTGATTCTTAGATCATTGTACCATCAATTGGTAATCATTAGATGATGACATGATTGCAATATTGACAAATCATGCAGTGATTATACAGTTGTAATATTTGATAACCTAAGCAGATGAATACAATGTAAGCAATCATCCAACTATCAATGAATTTTTAAATAAAACAAATTCTTTTAAAAGTTTGGTCACTTTAGTCACAAAGAAATGCACAACTTTCAATAAGCAGAAACTGCTGCGTGAATCGGCTTGTTTATTCCACTGTTGGATTTTTTTTCCGGAATAGAATCTGTCTATAATGTGATGACTTAGATTAAGGTTAAACATGAAACTTGGCTGGAGGGAAAGTTTACTCAAGAATCGTAAGATAGTGTCTGAATCCTCTCATGGGCCGTTGTGTCAATCTTGGCTTAATAAAGGTTCGCTGAGAACATGAGAAAAAGACTTTCAAATTTAGACAACCGCAAACATTTGTATCCTTATAAAGACTTTCATGTATACTATAAGCATAGCTAGGTAGAGTGGATTGAGACACAGCAGTAAGACAAAAATAAGATCTCTGCATTCTAAAATAGGAGTTGTTTCTTGGCTGTCTTTATTGGTGTCATACTGTGAGATGTGTTGATCTAGTATCTCATCTCATTAGTTCAGATTCTCAAATTATCTCGCTATTACTGATCTAAAGCTTGAAAGATTTGAAATGGAGATGCAATTAATGGGATATTTGGGTTTTTTTCATATTTTTATTACAATTCCGGGTCAACTTAAGTTATTTGTTGTTGTTGACATACAGTGCGTCCCAGAAAAAACGAAACCGATATTTAGTGATGATTTATCATGACTTAATCATAAATAAAATAGACAAATGACCTATCAATGTAAAGCTTAGAATCTCCTCTTTCATCTGGTATTACTTAGATTATTTCTCATTCACGCATGAGTGAGCAAAAACAATTTGAAAAGGGGATACCAAAAAGTCACTTGGCGGGCCGTATCTGTGTTTTAAAAAGAAAACCACATTTTTAAAAAGTTCAATATCTGCTCTTTAATTTGATACCTCAATTACAAAAAATGGTCAAGAAATAACAAAGCTCTGGTTATTTGAAATAAGGCTTGAATTTCAATAATTTCAGAAATGAAGAGGTTTTACAGGCTAGCGTTCAAACTCACTCGACACTCCGTTTTGTTAACGATCAGCCATGCATGAAGTCTTTTGTTACCGTGCGATAGCTTCTGTGGGAAACCGGTGAAAACAAGTTTATTTAATGAAATTAGGGAAATACAAGCATTATTTTGAGGGATCATAACTTTTTTAATTCTCGACCATTTTCTGTGATTGAGGTATCAAAGAAAAGAGCAGATATTGAACTTTTTAGTCATGTGATTTTCTTTTTGAAATTCAGATACCCCCGCCAAGTGAGTTTTTGGCATCCTCTCTTCGAATTGTTTTTACTCACTCATGCGTGAATGAGGAATAATCTAAGTAATACCAGATGAAAGAGGAGATTCTAAGCTTTACATTGATAGGTCATTTGTCTATTTTATTTATGATTAAGTTATGATAAATCATCGCTAAATCTCGGTTTCGTTTTTTCTGGGACGCACTGTATAATGGATTACATATTGAGCTTATTTGCAGGTGAAGACACGTCATAGTTTGGTTCAGGATATCTTAACCGTTTTAATTATATAACAAGTTTTGTTGAATTACAACTTCCTTTGTAGTGCTTTATGGGATATTTTGAGGGATTTAATATTGCGATTACAATTCTGGGTCAACTTTGAATATTTTTTTTATTGTTGAAAAAGGCATATAATGGAAGCTTATTATATCTTAAAATGCACTTTTTTCAGCATTTTATTTTTTTTTCTGAATTGAAATCTGAAAGGCATTAATTTTTACTACCACGAATGGGGCCAATGAATAGACACTTTATATGCGCCTCGCAGTTGAATTTTGTATGATTTTTCATATTACTGCGTAAATATAAAAATCAACATTGAACACAGTACCAAGACCATAGCAGTCAACCACTGAATACCCCATAAAACAAGTCTTGTTGAATGATATTTTTTTAATACACAACAACCAATGTTAATACATGGTGGTTCAGCTCCTGAATGACTGGAAATATGAAAAATTATGATAATTATAATATAAAGCATTTATGAGGCGCCCATTTATCTAGTTGCCTATTCAATGGCACTCTATAGATTACCCTGGCTGTAGCTTCAGCTGCTAAAAGTCCTTGATGCATTCAAGGAATTAATCCTGCCGGGTACCCATTCACCTCACCTAGGTCAAGTGCAGCACAGTGTGGACAAATTTCTTGCTGAAGAAAAACAAGCCATGGCTAGGATTCGAAACCACGACCCTCTGTTTGAAAGGCGAGCGTCAGTATGATAAGTATGAATAAGACTAAACTTGTTATTATTATTTTCTTTATAGAGTGATCTTAATGACTTGAAAAGCAAGCTGAAGGTTGAGATCAAGTCTCTACTGGCTGTACCAATCATCAACCAAGCTACCTCTAAAGTGGTGGGTGTTGCTTGTGCAATCAATAAACGAGGTGCAAAGAAGTGAGTATCATTTCCTCTTTATTACTCTTTGCGTGTCCATTGATGGTGTTAAGTTGCTAAAGATCATATCATTGTTGTCATAAAAAACAATAACATCATTAAACATTGACAACAATGTTATTATCACCACCATCATAGTCATCATCATCACCATCATCATCATCTTCACTATTATCTTATTGTGTGACATTAATTGCTTTCAAGAATATGAAGACAACTGAAATATTGTATTTTCAATTCTGTCTCTTAAATGTTCCTGAGTTTTGTGATATTTCATGTGTCTATATTGATTGGAAGAATATTTTTGTTTACTTGAACAATTGAATTTTAGAATGAAAAAAAAGAGACGTTTTGTTGTATGGTACCTTGTATTTTCTTTATAAGAAAAATAAAAATTGTGAAAAGAGTCTCACTCTACTAATTGTTAAGTGTATATTTTGCAATATCTTGCAATTTTTTGGGATAGAGAGTTAGACTCTTTTTCAAAATGTCTGTTTTCTTATCAAGAAAATTTCACTCAATAGTCGACTCTCATCATCGCAGCATAACTATTTTGTGTTGCAAAAAACGGGAGCGAAAAGAAGCTTTCTAAAAAAAAACAGCTCTTCATCATCAACAAGATGTGTACCCTTCAATCTTGCGCTTGACCATGCAAATCAGATCTAAAGTAGGTTGGGGTTGGCCAATGCACTAGTTTACCATTCATCCCCAAAGCTGTCACTCGGTGCAATCATGCGTGTAATGCATATGTAACAAATGATTGGGAATATTCAGTTTTGACCTGTTGACTGTGAACTTGCCATTAGGTCTTTAGTGTTTTTTTTTCTGATGGCTATTGACATATGTTTATGTAGAACAGAGAGTGGAAGAGGACTGCAAAAAACTAACATGGTGTTCTTAATGAAGAATAAGTGGAACAGAAATTGGTGGAAACAGAAAGATACAAAGAGAATAGTCTTGATAATAAGTGGTATTGCTGAACACTGTCATATTCATGAGCAGATGGATTAACAAGTGTGACATCTAGGATTGCCTGCCCAATTTCCTTTCAAAATCTCTGTATTGCAAAGCTAGAAGCAGTATCAGGATATTTTGAAGAAAGGGAAAGGGGGGGGGGGGGTGGACAAGACAACCTACAGTTGATGTCATATTTTATTCAATTGAATCATCGGGGTATTATTGGGTTACACAGACCATGCCTCCCCTTTCGATTCTATTTTTTTTTTCTTTCTGAACTTTTCCCCCTCTCTGTTTCTTTTTTTTTTTCCCACCAGAATTTTTTTTTTTTGGGGGGGGGGCAGTCATCCATGCATGTATGTAAATACTACATTTTGGGAATGTAAACTATGTGTTAAAAGATCTGGCTGTAAGGAAATGCTTCGCAGTCACATCCCCGTTCATTTTCTATTGTTTTATCTTGAATAGAGAAGTGGAATGATTGTTAGACGACTACCCTAATCTAATGTATGTTTGTCTAAATGTCACGTTGAGAGCTTATTTATTACCCTAACACAGCGAGGGGTGTTACTTTCACTCATCAAAATGAAATCGGAGACAGGCAGACTGATAATCATCGGGGCCCAATTTAGCATGTTCTATCCCATCATGCAGCCAATTAATTTGATCGGCAATAAATATCTGCTCCTCGCATCATCGATCCGCTATCCCTGGAAGTTGTGGAAAAGATTTGTTTTGCTGCATCATTGCTCTCTTCCTATTTCTTCTTTTCAAAATAATAAGCAAAACCTTTCACTTTGGATAAGTAGATGGAATTGAGCTGTTAGCTTCAGGGTATTTTTCATTTTCTCTATATTGGGGAAACTTTATAGTGATGCATTCTATATTGCTGTTCTTGCATTTCATCATTAAAGAAGGGTTTAAAAACAGTTTATTAGAAATGGCATAAATTATTTTTAATCATCATCATCATGCAAATAAAATTTCTTGTCATTTATCACTCCTAAATGTTAATCTTAATCTGAGTTCCATAATACTTATAAAGAATTTTTTCAAATAATTGGCTTTCATACATATTTCACAATAATAATACTTCAGATTAGTACTCAGTAGGTTTTATTGAGAGAGCGGAACAGCGTTTCAATGAATTAGATTGTTAACATATCCCATGTGCCATCCTATTGAATTCAAAATATTCCTCAACCATGCCCAGGGGTGCCAAATTACCCCCCTTTCTTCTCCCAGAGGGCATGGATATCACCCTGCATTAACATCTTTAGATTAAGTTAGAAGATCCTATTCAGTGCTGGTAATTGATGCTAAGTTGGCATGACAGAAAGAGATGAATTAGATTTAACTGATAAAACGTCAATCAGGGAGTGGAGGCAGAAGATACAGTACATGGTGGTCTTTGAAGACATATCTGTACTCAGCTCTCTGGATTGTATTTCCCCAGGGTGTCAAACTGGTTTTGTTTGGATTTTATCAAGTTTTAGTCTAACAAGATCAGTTGGGTGTTAAATAGGAGTTCATCTGGAGTAATTGTTATATCACTTTCAAGATATAGTCTCAGTGATGGAAATATTTCATCTAATTTATGCTTTTATACATGTAACATGGAAATAGCCGTTGCAAGATTGGAGTACATACGATACATTTGTGATGTTAAAAAATATACATTATTAGGTGAACAAATTTCATTAGGAATATCATGAAAATTTGTTAATGATTTTGTATTTGATCTTTCAATCACTTCGGTATATCAACATTCTTTAAAGTGACAAACCATTGAGGCTTCATTTGTTTATGAATGTTCTGATAGCTGCAGAGACTAATTCATCTTGTCATCACTGGCAATAAATTATTGTACTATTGCATATATATATATATAGTAGGCCTAGCAAGAATGGAGAGAAGTTGAGGTTGGGCATTTGAAAAGGTTATTTTAAATTGCACAATATTTCTGTTTAGAAAATAGCTTCCTACAGATCCTGTTTGATTTTTTTTTCAATATGAAATGCTTTTATCACATATTTTCTTGCTGGCCACAATAGTGATCTTGAAGAGAAATGGGTATGAAAGACATTACTTTAACAAAATTAGGGCATGTAGGAATGAAGACCATAACCCATTTCCCTAAAATTTTCCTTAACTGTGTATTCTAAACTACATTACTGTTCTCGACATTTATTATGATGTTCAGTGTTTCCAACCATTGACCTGTTTTTATCATGAATTTCTTTGATTTGATGTCAGTAACTTGTAAACACTCTCCACCAATGTGATAGGCCAAGTACCTGATAGCATGAAAACATCAATTCTTACTTATTGGAATATCCCCCCCCCCCTGAATGGAGATTGTTCTGATATTTTTTGCAGGTACACCAAAGTCTAATGATCTGATAGTAATCTGTAAAGCATAACACAGAAATATTTTGAGTGTGTGTACATGTGTGTTTTTGATGTATGAAGTGTTTCATAAAAGCAAGATGTCATTATTAACCAATGTATTCTCTGTTACTTTCAATATTTAGATACACAAATGCAGACATTGACGTGATCAAACATTGCTTCAAATACACAGTACCTGTCCTGACGAGTACATTAGCCCTACAGAAAGAAACACAGCTAAAGCATGAAACACAGGTATTCACATTCTCTTATCTGCCATCACGTTCAGAAGTTAAATAATTACCCTTCACCAATAAATTATGTTGCATTAGTATGTTTATACTCCTATAGTGTTGTTTCAAATCTAGTGATCAAATTTCTAAAATTCTGGAAAAACAGCATTTTAATTATAATTCTTTGATAAGAATTTATATGACAGATTTGCCTCTGTATGTATTATATTTCAAACGTTTTACCATATTATGTGAATACAATTTTAGACCTTTAATAATCCTCATGAATAGCATTCCATGGTAACGTCTAGTTTGGTCATTTTTCTCTCATTGCTACAGTGCATGCTTCAAGTAGCCAAGAACCTCTTCACGCATCTTGGTAAGTTCAAAGATGATGCAATCCTCTGGTCTCAGGTGCCCTTAGAATTAGCTTCCTTGAATGCACAGATCAATCTGCATGCCCCTCATAGTTTAGACGTCATCCCTTTGTCAAAGGCTCATCTTTTCACCTTCCAAGAGTCTTTCGAAGGAACAGAGTTAGATGTAGGCTTGGAGAGTCTTGAGAGTTGTGATTCTTTCGGGCGTGTGAGAGGGTGGAGGGATATGTCGGAAAAAGAGGTTGAGAGTGTGGAGGAGTTCTTGCATCTTGAGAGGTCGCTATTAGCAAGCGAGGGAGCAACTGATGATGGGGTTTCAGATGGATCAGACAGCAGTAGCACTTGCAGTCAAGGTAGTCTGGTTGGATCGTCAAGCTCTAGCAGTGCAGGAAGCCGACGGGTACTCTGGGATAGTATGGAGACTGAAACTTTGCAAGCATTGACTGAACTTGGTTTTGGAAGCAGTGTATCATTACAAGGAGACAGGTACCCACTATTCAAAGTCGCCAAGTCCTCAGGGACTTCTAGTAGCTCTATCATCTGTGCCAAATCAATATGTAGCTCTGACAGTTGTCCCCATTCCAGTACTACCACTCTTGCCGTTCCTTGTGAATCCTTGGAAGTACTGACCTCAAAGCCGTCAGCCAGTCTTGTGGATCATAAGGGCAGTGCCAAGAGTATCCTATGTGAATGTTGTTACAGGAGAGCTTCATATGACATGAAATCTGAAGGTCCTCAGCATGATCAGCAGCTGCTACCTTCATGTAATAAAAAGACAATTCCCAAGGTCATACTGACCACCCCAGGTCTTTCAGAGTGTCTTTTGCTTGAGGATTTCAATGATGTTATTCCATGTGAATGCTACGTGTCACCAAGTGGTCACCTTCTCAATACTGCCTCTGCTTCCAGTCAAACCGTTGGTGCAGGCATCAAGCCAGACACTGCAAGCATTGATCATCAGTTCTCTGCAAATGATGCTGTCCCTGATCCCCAAAGTAACAATTCCTATAAGGTGTTCCAGAGCTCCAAGGTCCTTCTTGGGACAGATGACGCTGATAGATTGCTGTGTACTAGAGGTTCTACCTTCCAGCTAGACTGGAATTCATCCAATGTAGAAATTCAGCAGATCTCTCAGTCAAGCCTCCCAGTGTCCAAAGGTCCAAGTCTCCAAGAAACATGTAGGTGGACTGTTCTTGGTTCTACAGTTGTTGATTCAGTTTTCATCTTGGCTTTTACAGTTCTAGTTGGGAGTTATGAAGTATAACTCAATTTTTCTTGTGATTTAATATTGCATTGATTTTCAGTGTTCACAGCATTGTGCTGTAGTTCTTGTCATGATTAAAACTCTCTGAAAACCTGGGGAGTGTATCATAAAACAAATAGTGATAAATCTGCTCTGAGCTAATCTGTTTTGTGAAATACTTACCAGGACTTTTTTTTTTGCCTTTACAGTTCAAGTTGACCTGTTTGAATTTCACTACATTTCATAGTTCTTTGACTTTATCGGTATTGTTGCTTAACATGTACATGTAATATTACAATGCTCTTTAAAACAAGGTTCTAGCCATTACAAAGAATAGCTCAATGGTCAACCATCTTTAATGAGGAAAAAAAGAAGAAAGAAGCCTAATTAAGTAAATCTTGGTTATAAGTCTTATATCCCACTCCTCCCTTGGAGATAAGTTAGTCAAAAGAAATGCAATCCCTTAATCCATGTTCTCCTTGCCAGTTGACTATTGAGCTCTTTATGTGCATGCATACATGTATCATGTGTTGGGGAGTGATTGATATTCAGTTTTAAAAAAATCCCTTTTGAATTTGTTCTACTCGTATAGAGTTTTATCAGCATGCAATATGGAAACTATTCTACATTTATCATTAATCTTTTTAGTATTTATTTCTATTTTCATTTTCTTTGTGCTTTTTTAAAAATCTCTTTTTCTTTTGTTTTCTTCCAGGGGAGTGGGATTTATTCATGGGGTAATTCATTGGGAGGGGGGTTTGTTTAGAGTTTCATTTCCATGAAAACTCATGATGTCATTGTTTTTCATTTCTCATGGAGATGTTTTATTATCTATTTTGTTAAAAAATATTGTACTTATTCAAAAGATGACATATTTCATTTGCATGCTGGCTATCCTTATTCTCTTTTGCTTTGATTTACTTTGTTCTGTTGTTATTTTCTCTCTTTGCACAATGAAAGTTCTCATTTCATTTATATAAAGGTGTTTATCTGATTTCATAATCGTTGAACTCACTTGATCATGTTCATACTTAAATTGATAATTTTTTTTGTACATACAGCTGAGGTATGAATATCTGTTCATTGGTCAGTGTATAAAATAAATCTGAAGAGCTCGGTTGCATTATTCCTTAGCAAAATAACAACATATCTTCTTTTTGAATTCTGTTAACAAGATATCTCTCTTGATATCATCTTCTCTCTTACCTTCCTGTGCCATCGGACACAAAAATCAGAAGCTTTCTTAGCGTTGAACTTTCACATTAGGATCTTATCCTCTTAATCTGATTTAGTTGCAGAAAACCCTGTTTGTTGCTTTGCCGTTCTTAAGCAGCTGCAGGGGGGGAGGGTGCGTGGTAAAGTAATTGGCCCCGCATTGAAAGCAATGATGATAAAGAGCTTATCCCACTTCCATCATATTTCTCTCTGATTGATTTGCAAAGTATCTTGAAGAGATTGAGGCTCGGACTTGATTATGGAGGTTAGCGGCAGGAATGTGGAGGTAAATGGAAGGCATTGACTCAGGAATTTGAGAGAGGGGGGTGTAAGCCAGGGTAGGATGGGTGAATAATATATCCGGTGGATATGTGGATGGTGAGATTAGGACATGAAACTATGTATAGAGCAGCATAGGAAATGCATGACGGCAATGGGCGATTTTGCCTCCATCACAGCCCTAAATCGCCCCTAAAATTCCGCAATTGTAGTGCTTTAGGGCGACCATATTTTCTACTTCTGCTACAACAATATTCAAGAATATGAATAAAATCAATATCCTACATAGGGCAGAGAATTTTGAAGCCCCTGTAGGTGGTTGTTAATGGCTTTGTGTTTTGGGGTCTTCCGTCTTTTGTCCATCCTGTAATCCTCCCATGATCTTATTGTCCATCAATTTCCAAATATCTGAATGAATCTCATATTTAATAATCTTCAAAGCAAAAACAAGCTCAAGCTAGACTGTGTAGGTTATGTACCTGATTAGAGGTCAGCTGTATTTGTGGATGATATGAGCTTAGGTGAGTGGATTTACCCTGAAGGTTTAGGCTAGGGATTATTAAGAGGGCAGGAACGATTGGAAAAATCCTGATGAATCCACCTAGCTTCATTGATATTTACAATATATGAAGAATTATTAAATAGATGGATGTAAGCTTTTAGACATAACACTATTTTGTAGGTCTGTAGAGGTCATCTCAGAGAGCAGAAGTATTGAATGAATATGCATGCTTATGTAGATAATGATCCTGATTTTGATTGTAATCATAAAATGAATTTTGGATGATGTTCCCAAAAGATAAAGGATTATTAATGAATATTTTCCATGCCCATGTGATAGTGTGCCATTGTGCACGGATTGGTGAGTGTATGCTGTATGACAAATTGCGCCTGATAAACCCAGAACCTGTTTATCCTTTCAAGGTGATTGCAAAAAAAGAACAAATTTACTTTTTATGTCACAAATAAGCTAATAAATAGTGTGATACATGTTACACAAATCTGATGTGGAAAGGTTCATCCATGCATGTGGACAGAAAGTCACAGATTTAAAAAAAAATAACAGTGAATCATGATTTTCAAGTAATGATGGATTATATAAATAATAATTGGAATACCAATATTTGATTTATATTTTTTTCTTGCCTGCATAGCAGAAGCAAGCATCGTCAACATCATATCTGAAGCAAGGTTAAGTTTTTTAACTGCCATCGTAACATTGGAAATTTGACTTATTTCATGAAACTTGAGATAAGGGAATTCAAGTATCGGTATATATATAGAGTAATGTAATTTCAAGTCACTAGGCAAAGTTCACAGGTCATTTTGGGGTCAGTGAACTGATATCAATGTGGAACATCTTAAAGGAAAAGTCCATCCCAACAAAAAAATTACTTGAATAAAAAGAGAAAAATCCAACAAGCATAACACTGAAAATGTCATCAAAATCAGATGTAAAATAAGAAAGTTAAGACATTTTAAAGTTTCGCTTAATTTAAAAAAACAATTATATGCACATCCTGGTCGGTATGCAAATGAGGAGACTGATGACCTCATCCACTCACTATTTTGTATTTTATTAAATGAAAAATGAAATATTCTAATTTTCTCATCGTCAATTGAAACAACGATAATTCCTCCCTGAACATATGGCATTAGCAAATGTTAAATACTATATATGGTTCAGTCAAGTTGGTCCATATTGTCAAAATTTGTAAAAGAAATAAATATTGCATAATTCAAACGATACAAAACAAAAGAAATAGTAAGGGACATCATCAACTGTCTCATTTGCATGTCACTGACTTGTGCATATCACTGTTTTTGAAAAATAAGCAAAATTTTAAAATGTCATTTACTTATTTTACACCCAATTTTGATAAATTTTCAGTGTTATGCTAGTTTGTTTTTTCTCTATTTATTCAAATCAACATTTTCCTGTGGTGGACTTGACCTTTAACTTGGATAAAAATTCATATTTTGATTATTAATCAAACTTAATGAAACTTGTATGAGATGAGATGGTATTTTGATATGAATTATATGAAATGAATAACAAGTTTTTAAATCAAGGTCAAACGTCATTTTAGATCAATTAATTTAGGATTCTTCATCAATATTTTTCTCTCTTTAAAAACTATTCATGGTAGTTGTCAAAATTAAGATGCTGATATTTTGAATAGTGCAATGAAGGCCAGAATACAAGAGGCATTCCACTTGTTCATGAAATAAATGCAAATATTGGCTCTTTGTGTAAATAGATATTTCAATGTATCACACTCATAGCCATTCAATATTATCTAACCAGTGACTGATATTGACAAAGAGATGCTTGCTGGTGAAATGATCAATATATTTTAGTGAACAGAAGATACACGTATATCTATGTATGTATGTTTGTGTAGCTGTATGATGTTACCTACCTGCGGTCAATTATCAGTTGGTCCAATTCTCTTGCTTGCCAAGTGCAAGTCAAAATCAAGAAAAGGAAGAGAATTTTGAATTCGCTTCCCCTTTCGGGCAAGTAAATATAGTCAAGCTATCAAGAAATGAAAAAAAAATCAAAGTCAATTGATACATGTATAATGTGAAAGTCCATCATTCAAGTTCAACTCCAACAGTGGTCAGATATACAAAGTTCCAAAATTCAATTGAAATAATCATTTTTTGAAATACTAGAATGATGATTTTGGCATGGTGGATAAGTTTTAGCGCAATCAAGATAAACATGCATGTGTGATCTGGACAAGTAAGTTTGAATTATAGAAGGTGGGGGGGGGGGGGGGTAGATCACTTCTATTTTATAATCCTATCAATTAATTGTTATAACATCTTTACCTTTCAGTGTGTAAAGTGCTTTGTTCATTTTCTGGTTCTGGGACCTGTGATACAAACCATAGATATTGATTATACGATGGATATGTGCGATTGATTATACGATAGATATGTGCGATTTTTAAAAAGTAGTTCAGAATTTTGGGGTTAATGTGATATAGGATCAAGTTCATGTTTTTTTGTGGTGTACAACAACTAGAAATTGTGTGCAATACTGTCCTTTATCATGTTTATACAAAAAAAAATCTGTCTATCAGCTTGTAAAATCATGGTTTCAAAAATCCAATGTACTATCCCATCAGAGAAGTAAATTAAGCTCTGATGATGGAAATTCTGTTCTGATGATGAATATGTGTGATTGATTATACGATGGATATGTGCGATTGATTTGCGATCGATTATACAATAGATATGTGCGATGAATTTTACAATGGATATGTGGGATTGATTATACGATGGATATGTGCGATTGATTATGCGATGAATATGTGCTATTGATTACATGATGGATATGTGCGATTGATTATACAATGGATATGTGCGATCGATTATACGATAGATATGTGCGGTGAATTATACGATGGATATGTGCGATTGATTATAAGAAGGATATGTGCGATTGATTATACGATGGATATGTGCGATACTAATCACTACAATCTATTATGGAAATCTGCCTTATGATCAATGGCTTAGTTTGTTTTGGGATCCGTAATTCTAGGCTATTCTCTTGAGACCTGCACAACACAAATCTTTATAAGAATGCAAAGAAAATCATAAGAGAAAAAAATCTACTCAACCATGGTTGTGTAAAGCCGATGGGTATGAAAATGTAATTGAAAAATAAATTATGTATGAAAGATTGATGATAGCTGAGTTCAATGCCCTGGACCAGACTAAGAGGAGCTTTTATAATCATGAATGTGATCAAAAGAGATGAGGGGCAGGAAACTTGAGTAATGCTATTCTCAGTCATCCCTAGCTTTGAGGAGGTGATACATGAAACCAATTTACAATGCATTGAAAAATATCATTGGTAAGATGACAATTTTAGTTCTTAATCACTTTACATTTTCTTTTGCAAGAATTACGCTGTAAAACAAAGCTTAGTGATTGATCATAGATTGATATTAATGATTGATCACAGATAGATTTTAATTATATTTTCTGTATTGATGTAAATAGAAAAAGATAGTAAATAAACATTACGCAATTGATTTTGAAAATCATTGCTGATTAATAATTGAGGTTTGAAATGAAAGCGTTATTTAGTCAGATGACTTGAGAACATGCCTCAAGAAAAAAAGGTTAACTGGGAAGCTGTTTCAATTGAAGCTATGTATTATCAAATTGCTAGTCGTAAGGACAAGTCATTTGTTGTTCAAGATAATTTTATATGATGGGTGTTATAGCAAGACAATGATTTCTAACTGATTAAACTTGTTATATTCAATGGCATCCCTTACCCTGCAGTGCTTAGAAATGGTATAAAACTGTATTTTATTTTTCTTCAAGAAAATAGAGTTACCTACAGTGTATCCCTTTTATATTTTTACGTGATTGCAACTAAAATCTTAGAATATTACTTATGCTTCCAATAAACCTGTCAATTTTTATTCTTTGCTTTATATCAGAAAAGACTTTTTACTTGATTCTGGTGATACATGTGACCATTCAGAGTGCGAAATATCTAGTGTAGAGTTCATACTTATGTCAAGATGTGGTGGACATCTGTATGATCACGAGCTGGAAAAAAAAACACCAATCAACTTTAATAACTCTGCCCTTTTAGAAATAGCATGAGATTCTAATGCATTTAGAGTGTGAGGTATCAACTACTGTACTTCATCCAACCTCGTTTTGTTATTCTCTCTCTCATTCTCTCTCCCACTCACTTTCTCCCTTTCTCTCATTTCACATCTGCCCCATTGTTTTTCAGTTCTGTCCTGCATTTGGTTTTATATTTATAGATTTATTGTTCAGTTCATTGTATATGCCTCTCTTGTATAATTTTCCTGTCGCTTTCTAGCAATCTCTTTTCTAATGCTCCATGAGTTTTTTAAATTTTTAATTTTGATGTTAT